>NC_133619.1:365682220-365949720 GCF_048593235.1 Sminthopsis crassicaudata | reverse complement strand
ACCAACATACATACCCTTTTTCATCTATGAGAGCAGCTGCTGAGGTTGGAAGTTTAAGGGAGAGCTAATGAGGAGACTAGTGAACCAGGCCAAAAGTCACTGCCATAGGGTGGGGGTGGGAGTGTTGTTACTGAAACAAGTTCAGTTTTTGTTATCACCTTATGTTAGTATGTTTATACCAATACTGGAAAGGAAAGGAAAATCCCTTTCATGACTATAATTAGTTTGTTTGAAAGTGCCCCGTCTTCCCCACACACAGACAATTATTCCTATCATAAATTTTGCATTACTCCATGCACAATAATGCACATAAAATTAAATAAACAATTTAATTAATTTAATTAAAATTAAATATTAAACATATTGTGTATAAGGAGCCCATGCATTTGATTTAATTGGGCGGGAGTACCCAAAGCAGTTTGGGTAACAGCAGAAAATAATTAAAAACAACAAGTCCGTTAGCCTCTGGGTACAAGAAATACTTGGGAACCTCCTCTTGAGAAAGGTTTATTTAATTAAAATTAAACTAATCTTTCGAAAACATTTGATAAGCATTTCATAATACAAATCATAATCCAAAAATGAGGCTCAGCCTGCCTATCTATGATACAGGAAAATCATGTTAAATAATTTATCTCTGCCACTAGCTACTTTCTCTTCTCTCACACACAATAATTCAATAGACAACATGTTTACTATGTTTAAATTTGAGTAACACTTGGTTCATCTAGATAAATATTAACAAAGTGCACAAAGGCATAATAGGCCCATAACTGTAAGAAACTTAAATGCTTTATTCCAAAGTATTTGTCGCTCCTTGGAGCTAGCTAAACAAGGGATACACTCTCAAACTTACTTATTTAAAAGCAAATCCAGGCAGGTGTATTGTCAGGTGAACATTCTGATGTGAACATAGAAGAATATAGTGGGTCCCCAAAGTCATTCTCAGACACCTTTAATCCATAATATATCATCTGGAGTCTTGTACGCCACAACAGGAAAAATTTATTATTTGAGGGATTGTTTCCTCCCGTTGATTTTACATCCTGGCCAGTTCTGGAATTCAACCATGGTGAATAACTTTAATTGACCAAAGACCACAGAGTGGTGTTATCCACCTGAACAACTAAAAACTGCCTCACCCCTCAATAAATACCTCAAAAGAGGTTTATCAGAGCTTTTTAGGGCTCTTATAGGTTTAGAGCATTTTAACTCCAGATAAGTACATCCACCAAAGCCAACTGCTTAGAGCCCCCATTTCAAAAGCAACTGGATTTGAATGAATCTTGGTTTGACAAGTGTTCTATACAACTGGACAAGACTCTGAACTCACTGGAGTGGAGTTCAATTGACTGCTTCTTAACCATCCTTCCCTCTCTCCCCCCCCCCCACTCTTGCCCCCAAGGGGAAGGAGATAGATCATTCTTTGATTCAAATAATTTTTATCTGCTCAAACATAAATATTAACCTAATTTACTCCATCAATGGGATTAAGAGATTTTAATGCATTCTGATGACTTGGAATGGATGTAGCAATCATATTTGCATCAGATGTTACATGGAAGTGTCTGATTTATCCCTTTTTGATCCATTACATTTTCTGACATCAGAAACACCTTTTGCCCACTAGATAGGTCAAGCATCCATGGAAATAACCATCCCAATGGATGGTTTCACAGAAACTCATGACTGATACCTTATATAAGAAAACTGAATTAAATTTTTGTTGTTTCTGCATGCTTGAAAATTATTTCTCTCTTTTAATATTGCTCTATTTTTTTTAAAAGACACAACATAAATCAAGTTCTTTGATCAGCAATAATTTGGAATGATGCCTGGCAATAACTCTAATTGTGCTAAACATAAATAATTATGCACACAGTCAGAAGGACAGACAGAGACACAAAAACAAAGACTTTGATTTTAACATCTTTTTTGGTGTGAACAAGATTTCTTTGATCATACAAAATCCCTTAATGCCTTAAAATGAGGTTGAAATGAATAATCTAAAAAAGCACACATAGAATAAGCAGCATTTAATTCTTATCTACCAGATAGCACATGCTATTTTAAAAAATGGGATTTTCCTCAAACAATTATGTATTTGCATACTTCATACAAGAGAAATTTGGCAGTAGAGAAATAATTGCAAAGATTTTGGGCTCTTCTCTGTTTAGTCATCCACCTATTTCTAGAGTAGAAAGGTGATATTTTGGCTAACTAATGTTAATATCAATGATTTCCTAGCTTTACATGTCAATTTTTTAATATTATTATTATGTGTTTATTGATAAGGAGGACTTTATAACTTGATACAAAAAGAATAAAGTGACTTCATTCTTAAGGACAATTAAAACTTCATCAGCAGCACTAATATCAGTCTCCAAATTATTATTAGAGTTTTCCATTATATATTCTTTGATAGACAGATATACAGTATTGCTTAAAGAAAAAAAAAAATCTCTGAGAAAATTCCTATAGGCTTCATTAACCCTTAATCCCCTCCCCCTCACCCCTACCTCCCTGCCCTCCTACCCACCTCCTCTCCAGATATTAGCCAACATACTTATATCTCTCTACCACTATTATGGATGGGACAGCCATGCTGTCCTGTACTTTTTTTTTTTAAAGAGCCACAATTTAGGTTTCTACATCTTTTAATTTTCTGGATCTATTTGAGCAACTTTCAGTTACTTTTTTTTTTTTAACCTCTGCTTCTGAGATAAGTTACTAAGCGAATCATACAGTGAATCTGGACCTAGGTCCCAGTCTGAGATACCTGACAGTAGAATGATTCTCTCCACCACAGGCCAGGTATCACTCTCAGGGTGCTCCCTACAATAGATTAAGTCTGGGCCCTTCAGATCCCGTGATTCAATTCATCATTAATGATTTATTCAGTCAAATAACCGTCACTTTCCCAGATTGACATGTGGAGTTTTATTTATTAAACAGCAAACTCAATTTTTTTTTTTTTTAAAGGATCAGGGTTTTTCTGGCTTCCTTTTCCCCATTAAAGTTTCTCAGAAATTCTCTTCTCTACTCTCTTTCTCCCCCTGGCCCACCAAAATAAATAAATAACAGATGAGATGCTCAAATAATACAATTAACTTCCACTTTCATTTCTCTACACTGTTCTCTGAAAAGGTCATAAAGGAGGCTCCAGATAAATTTAGAAAAACTGATGATTAGAAGAGTATTACTTTGTGTTCATTCTGATATGCAAAAAATGTTCAACTAAATAAACCAGGAAGTATTTTTTTTTCCAGCTTTTATGTAGCTCTTTTCTGGGTTATTCTGGTGCCTGAGTGGCTGATGGTGTGTGATTAGGAGCTAGTGATGTCAACAAACATTTATTATGCATTTATTATGTGGCAGGTACTGTGTTAAATGCTGTTGATACAAATGCAAGCAGAAAGAAAAGACAACTAGTTTACCATCCCAGTATGCTTTAAACTGCTCTGGTCCTCACCAGGAGGCTGGAGGATTTATATAAGTGGTCCCTATGAAGGAGAAGCATAGCAATTTCTCAAGAGGCTCCAAGTACATGGAATTAAAAGGGGCGGGGCTCTTTCCTTCTGTTATGTTCAAATACTTCATTAGAATAAGCCCTATGTAATTGTCAACAAAGACTGAGAGAGAAGAATCAAATACCTAGAGGAGCAAGGGTCACATTTCATCCAGATGTGTTCTCTGGAGGTCCTCCCCCAATACTGTCACAGCAGGCTACCAGAGGATTTACTGTCCCTGGATTATGGTGGAGTGCATATGGGGTGACTCAATGTCCCTTGTTCTTAAAGTAACATTTGCAATCACCCTTCTGAGCAGACATTCACAAGCTTCCTTAGCATTCTGGATCTTTGGAAATGACTACCATACTTCCCAGCCAATAGTCTCCAGATTGTGCCATACCTGTCATCAGACACAAAGATTCTAGGAAGTATGATCCAAGGTCACTGCTGAGGACTGAGTTAATCAAAAGTTTATATATAGTTGGAGAGGACTGATTTCTTGTTCTTTAAAGGGGATTGTGAATGTTTCCGCTCTCAGAAATTGTTTATTTGGGGGAGGAAGGAGGAGACATTTAATTTAAGTCAACCATTTCTCATTTAACAGAATTGAAACATTTTCTTTTTTTTTTTCCCTTCCAAGCCAGTTTACCATGTGTAAATATGGCCAAAGAGAAATATAAGAATTTCAGGAATGTAAAATTCAAGGAATGGGTGTGGATCAATGAATTTTTCATATGTCCTTAGAATTATACAATTAAATACAAAAGGACTGAGGTTTGAATTCTGGCATGGGGAAGAGGGGGAAGGGAGGGAAGGGAGGAAGGAAGGAAGAGAGGGAGGGAAGGGAGAAGAGAGGAGAAAAGAGAAGGAAGGAGGGAGGAAAAGAGGGAAGAAGAAAAAGAAGGAAGGAGGGAGGGAGACAGAAAATGTATAGATTATATCCTTATTATGATTTCAGGGAATATTACACAGAAGTGATCTACAAGAAAGGAACAAATGAAAATATGTTGGCACACAGCAGCTCCTAAGACACAATCCAACAAATGAGACTCACCAAAACGGGTGAATCACACTGTCAGAAATTAAAATAGTCATGGACTCCCAAATAGGGTGCTTCTGAACCCCCCCCAAAGGTGAAAAGGCTGTGCTGAGCAATCAAATCTCTAAACACTGAACAAGGATTAGGAAAAAAGAATAGGGAATTCAAAAGAAGACTCAGGTAGAAATTAGCACAATATCCAAAACAAAGAAGAGGCTTCCTAAGGAAAAGTGAACACAATCCCTTAGCTTTTTGCAAGCCTGTTGTTACACCAGTTACCATCTAAACAAATTCTATCTGGTAAGAGGAGGGAAACAATATTCTTTTTTTTTTCTTTCTGAAGCTTTTGAAATAATAAACTGAGGTAAATGCACCTAAACCTGATGTCATTTTCTATTTCACAGATCAGAGACACAATTGAGTTAACCAACTGAAAATGATCCCAAAGGAGCTGCCGCAAATGTTACAGAAGTTAAGGGACTGGCTCAGGTTGGAATACATCTACATAACACCAAACACCCAGGCTAAACCTGAAAGAATTTAATCAACTAATATGGACATTTTGTTGATCTACACAACTCAATATCTAAATACATGGGAATATCTACTGCAGTCTCAGAACCTAGTATAGTGTGTAGTGTCAAATAAATACTGAATTGATGAAAGGAATAAACAAATTATTTGGATATTTGTCTGAATTTTCTTTTTTACATTTCTCTATCAGGTATTCTATGTTGTGGAAATACTACCTCTGTGCAATCCATATACCTGTGGAGACCATGGCTATAAAGTTAGTTTGGCCTTTTTATTTCCATCTCAGATATCCCTTCCTCATTCAAAAAAGTATAGCTACATTCACACACACACACACACACACACACACACACACACTCTCACTCTCTTCAGATTTGAGAAGAGGACTAAATGTTCCTGGAACCTTCAACCTTTGCTCCTCTCATCTAATTTTGCAGGCCATTAATCCAGAATGTGCACTAGTGCACATTGTGGTATTTGTTTTTACATTAAAATGACTGAGTAATTAATAAAAGTTAGCAACTGTTCATGCATAGCAGTGGGACTTTCTCCTCTACTTCTCCATTTAATGTTATATATTTATATGTATACAATGCTGCAATCCACTTATTACACTATTATCAGTTTACAGCCCTCAACAGATACTCTGGAATGTGTTGGATAATTTAATTTTCCTAGAGTCTTTACAACACTTAAGTCATGTGCCCTCCTTCTAATGGGGACTGGTAAAAAAAATTATTATGATCTATCAAAGAATATTTTATGGAGAAATCTGATTCTTTTGCAAGCAATATCCATATCACTAACTTTACAATAAGGAAAATGTCATCATTTTAACTAGGTCTTTGTTTACACCTAAGGGCATTCTTATACACACATTTTCTACTAGCCCCCACCCCCAAGATTTCTTCTTAAAAAATAAAAAACTATTCCCTACCCCTCAAAAAGCATCACTCTCACTCTCCCTACAAATTGCATATGGTTTCCCCTCCTGTACCCCTAAGAGCTACAGGGAGCTTCTGGGGTGGGATGGCAGGAATGTGGGAAAACTTTCATTTGGGGAGTTAATAATACAGTGTCACAAAGGAATTTAAGCCTGAACTCTGGAAATTCTCTTTCTGAGAACTTAAAGTCTTTCTTTCTCAGACTTCTCAGTTCAGTTTCAAAAAATAAAAACCTTCTGTCATTTTTCTCCTTAGAGGCAATTTCAAACCTCTCCAACTGTATTTTGTGAAAGGAAAAAAGTTCCACTGAATAGGGAAGGAGGAGGATACAAAAGGTGATTTTTCTTTTATCCCAAAGTTTAAAAAGATGGGACAATTTAAGAATGGTGCCCACCATTGTGAATCGTGCTAGTATGATCTAGACTTTCAATATTATATTTTTTTTTAAATCCTCACTTTCCCCCAACCTACTTTAGCCTTGATACAATAAAGATCTTTCTATATGCAATTCAGAGAGCCCATTGTAAGAAAATCGGAGTAGTTATTAGGGCTCTTGTAAGGATGAATCAGGAATGTCAACAGACTGCAAGCAGTTCCCCCTCAGGACCTCTAGAGGAAGTATTAGTAGGGTGGGGTAACCTGAAAGGATGCAAGAAGCAAGGCAAGAGTCCAGCCTCAGGATGTGGCAGGTATGGCGTCCCTAAGAGATCAAAGAATAATTCAGATAATAGACATCAATCCAGAGGGGACCTTAGCCTGGGGAACCACTTTCTTATCTTCCTCAATCCCATAGCTAGGGGAACTATTGTTTTCTATAAAGCAGCCCGACCATCAGAAGCCACCTACCAGGTCCTCTTCAACTACTTTTTCTCCCTGAGCCTTTTAGCTCAACCTGAACACATTGTCCAAATATCCCTCTGAAGACTTTCCTCATAGATCTTCAGAGTATCAGACGCTTCTCCCTCTGGTTTCTCACTGCCAAGTGAGCTTGTGAATATTGAATGGGATGGAGGTCCAAGATTAGGGATTGATTGCTGTTTTCCTTGTCCCTGTTTACCTTTTGCAGAAATAAATGAAGCATTCATAATATCCAAGAAAGAGCTTTCATACTTGGTTCTCTGAAACTGTTGGAGGGAGGGAGGGAAGAAAGGAAGGAAGGAAGGAAGGAAGGAAGGAAGGAAGGAAGGAAGGAAGGAAGGAAGGAAGGAAGGAAGGAAGGAAGGAAGGAAGGAAGGAACGAACGAACGAAACGAAGGAAGGAAGGAAGGAAGGAAGAAAGGAAGGAAGGAAGGAAGGAAGGAAGGAAGGAAGGAAGGAAGGAAGGAAGGAAGGAAAGAAGGAAGGAAGGAAGGGAGGGAGAGAGGGAGGGAGAGAGAGGGAGTGAAGGAAAAAGGGAGAGAGGCGAAGAAGAACACACTGTGTATGAGTGTGTGTATTAAAATCAATCACAAAAAGTAAAAGGGTTCTAAACCGAGAAGGGATTCCTAAATCCCGATTTCCTAAAACCTAGACAAGGGGCATCCTTGAGGCTTGTCTTGAAGCCTAATGATAAAGCGCTTAAACATCTGTGGTCTGTTTCTCATCCCACGACGAAGAGAGACAGAGACAGACCAGAGACAGAGACAGATAAACACAGAGAGAAAAATAGAGAAACAGAGAGAGAGAAAGACAGAGAGATATTTGGGACTTTTGTGGTCCCTATGAAAGACAATGGGAAATTAATTGTACCTCTAAAGAGACAGTAGCCTCATACAAAGTCCCTCGATTCAGTCGTGGGTTTGGGGCTATCATTTATTTTCCATCTCTTTCTTGTGACTTTCCCTCTGCCTCAGATGCCATATTTATCTAATAATGGGCTTGCAACAAAGTCCAAGGCAGCTTGCCAGACTAAGGCAAATGTGTAGCTGGGGAGTGCTTTTGGGACTAGAATAGAGAAGAAGCTTTCGGGCTCATTTTCTGCGCGCAAGCACGCACACCAGAATCACACACTGCCTGCTGGACCTCTGCGCTCTGTAACTAAAATATCTCAACTCAAGAAAAGAAAGGTGGGAGGCGAAGGGAAGGTTTTCAAAGGAAAAATCGAGGTAGTGGATGGAATGCAAGGATAGGAAGAGAATACCGGGGTGACACCTGTCCCTGCTGCAGCGCCCTTTTGCAAGTTTTCTCTGCAGCGTTCCGGTGTTTCACTCCCTGCGCTCTGCCAATCAGGTCGGGAGTTACCACTTCTCGGTTCTAGGCCATAATCTTTGGAAGGGAGACTGAGAAGAGTCGGGGCGGGGCGGGGCGGGGAGGAGAGAACTGGTGGCTTTGTCAGTTAAAAAAAAAAAACCAATCGTACTTTAGCCCAACATTCGCTTTTGGAAAGTGAGAAAGTTGTGTAAGAATCCACTAAAACTACAGGCTATTTTAGAAAATATTTTCTACACACACCCTCAGGGAGTCTGGTCTCTCTCCCCGGCCTCTTTCAATAACTAACTCAACAAATCCGTACGTATCTCGAATTCTTAGGTAATGGTTGTGCCCAGAAGTGAGATTTTTGGAAAATAGAAAACATCCTGGAAAGGACCCCAGCTACGCGCTGATCATCCTAAAATAAGTACTCAGTGTCTTTACACTAAACCCTAAGGTTAACTTTGGTTCCAACCTCCCCACCTCTTCTTTACGATTGCTCTTTTCGATGCCGTGAGCAGCTACCCTATATTCTTCACATCTGGAACCTGGGGAGCAAAAAACAAGTCCAGCTAGGGGGATAGAAGAGGAAAGAGCTGGGCCAAAGACTGCTTTCAGCAGCACAAACTAACCCTACACGAGGTTAGGCCGCTATATTTCCCTATAGGATTCCCCAGGTGCCTAAAGATGCGGAAAAAACTAACCGCAGAGACAGGCACCGCCAAGAAGGATGCAGAGGGTGGGATATATTGAAAATGACATTGCAAGTACAAAAGAAATGACTGTAAAGAATACACCCCAACAGGGGAGCAAAGGAGCCTAACAAATAAGGTTGACAAATCCCTCTAGGAAAGAAAGTAGTGGAAATTGAAAATTTCACTTATCCTTCCCTGTTTGTGGTCGGTATATAGAAGGAGAGAGAAATAAGGGGGTAAAGATCATAGGATCATAGAGGAACCTGCTTCCACTTTTCTTGTGGGGGAAAGAAAGGAAATACCTCAGAGAAAGTATTCGGAAGGCGCTCACCTGGGTCCTGGAAAGATCAGTACAGGGCCCTCAAAGCCAGAGTGCCCGGAGTTATTCCCCCGGAAGAAGGAATTGTGCTAGATCGTCTCCTTCTAAAGACCCTGGACTTTGCCTCCGCCAGGTCGGTGAGGACTGATGGGTTCGAACAGAAGAAAGACTTTCTCAACCCAGGTTTCGAACTAACTCCTCTCTCTCTCTCTCTCTCTCTCTCTCTCTCTCTCTCTCTCTCTCTCTCTCTCTCTCAAGTTGGAGAAACACAAATAAAGCTCAAACCCGGCAGCTCTAAAGACTCTCCCCTATCCGCTCCCCCTTTCTCCCCCTCCTCCCCCTCCCCTCCCAGACCCCTTCCCCGGGAGGATTTGACCCCCAAGCTGGTCTGTCTAACATCCTCAATTGGCTTGGAAAAGATTGGAAAGTCGCCTCTGTTTCCAAGTGGCGCTGAAAGTGAGAGTAAGATGAAATGAATGGCCTGCCAGAATTTTCCTTCTTTCTTGCCCCATCTGTCTCTGAAACCCCCTACATAGGCTGCCCTTTCCTCCCTCTATTCCAAGACAGGATGGGTGACTCAATTTGTAAAAATTGTAGAGCGGGGAAGGTGGGGAGGGGGGAGGTTGTGCTAAGTTCTGTCCACCATCAAATTCAAGCGGTACCATTGCACACATTGAGCCCGAATGAAGTCCCTAGCCATTATGGAGCAGATTGTTTTCTATTCCCCACCTCTTTTTCTCCCCATGGAAAAACTAGATAACTTTCTGATCAAACTTGGATGCTGGGGTGGGGATGGGGGGACTTAGAAAATGATAGAAAGGTAAGAGCTCCCCTCAGAGAATCAAAACGGCAGAAAGGTAGTAGTCAGATACAGACACAGACAAAGAGACATAGAGACACAGTAATAAAGAGATGAGAGACAGGCACGAAGAAGCAGACAAATACAGAGATAAATTCAATGACGGAGAGAAATGTTATGGCAAAGAGAAAAACGAAGAAGGAAACAGGAAACATAAAAATGAGTCAGAGACTGAGACCAGAAAAGAAAAGAAAATGAAAGGAAAAGAAGGGGGGGAAAAGAAATTAAAAGCTACAAAAATAGATCAAAACAAATAAAAAGAGATTTCTGGCAGGCACAGACCACACACCTGGATGCTGTTTTGGGGCCTTAAGCCTACTAAATCGGGAGTCAGGCCCCAAATTTCATGGGGCCCCTTCATCCTGGGAAAAGCAGTAAAGGGGAATGAATGAGGTGAAAGTGAAGGAGACAACTTCTTCCAAAGAGGAAGGAAATGGAAGGTCGATATTGTCACCATCTCCCTCTTGGTGGGATGGACAAAGATTCCAGTTTGGGATGTGAATTTGAGTGAGGAAGATGGGGCATTCAGGGACTTCAACTTAACCCTCTAATCCAATTAGTGATCTAAGAAAACATCAAAGAAAAGAAATGCTTCTCTAAAGAACAAGAATTTGGGTGGTGTCACTGGTCTCTTTAGCTGATTTACTTCTAGAGTCCTTAGATAGCTAAATTTGAGTCAAAAGACAGAAGCACTTCTATCAACAAGTTTCCATTAGAAGGGACATAGAAAAGGAATGACTCCTCTACGCTATAAATCTAGGAGTGGAAAGGGAAGTGAGAGAAAAACTACCTTGAAAGAGAAGCAAGTATCCTTTCCAGAGGCTGGTGCTGAAGCTGAAAGAGAATTCTCTAGGGGCTCATGTTGTCTGGACTTGAAAGACTAGGGGCTTTCTAAAGACATCACAGATGCATGGCTCCCAGCTTCTAACAAGTTTGCTTCAAGACCAACTTCACCCAGTCACATTGAGTAGAGAATGGTCATAATCAGGGAAGATGTGGTAACCCTTGAATGGAAGACCCTTCATCAATCTGAAGGAAAAGGAGATTTTTAGAATATGAATTGGGAGGGAATAGTGAATATTAAATACTTCTACCTCAAATTCAAGCCTAAGTGAAAACAGGACTGGGAGGTTCTTCAAACAAACTTCAGGGGGAAAGATAAGAGTCCCATCAACCCTGGTCTTTAATAGGACATGATAACAGTATTATTGATTATATTAATATATGACCTGCCCCTAAAAGTATCGGTAGGGATTTAAGTTATTAAAGCTTAAGACTTGTATAGTAAGACTTGTTGGGATATTCCACATTTTAAAAATTATGATATGATATGATAATTCACTTTTAAGGAGTTTTATCATTTTATGAAACTTTCCCCATTATAATGCCCATTTGACTCCAAAGAAAACTGAGGCTCCCAGTTCACTCCCTCAGGTTCATATTTCTAGTATTATCCTCAAGTCATCTAAAACAATATTTTCATTTTATAGATTAAGAGCTTGAGGCCTAGAAAGGTTAAGTGAACTGCTCCAGATCATGGGGCAGAATTTCAAGCTAGAACTGGAGGCTACTGATTCTAATTCCAAAACATTTTCCATTTCACCATGCTACCTATCTTGAGATATAAAATCTTAATAATAGGATCAACATTGACTAATAATGTTTTTAAAATCTCTAGATGGAATAGTAATTGTCACATATGTAGGTCTTTAGTTTTAAATTTTACATATATCTCATTTGATCCTTAAAACAAATAGTCCCAGTTTTATAAAAGAGGAAATTGAGGCTCAAAACTTTTAAGTGACTTACTTGTCCATTACATCATTAGTGTCAGAAACAGGATTCAAACAGGTGTCTCCTGACTCATAGTCCAGATATTTTTCACTCCATCATACTTCTTTTCAAACAATTCTCTGACATAAAGTATTACCTTGTGAATTGTTCCCTAAAGGTGAATATCACTTTCTTCCAGAGATGAGAAGAGAAAGAGAGAATGAAGAGAGGAAAGGAGGAGAGAAGAGGAGAGGAATGGAGAACACTAGAAAAGAAAAGAAAAAATATACAGAGTAGGAGGGGAAGGAGAAGGTTATAGTGAAGAAGGTGAAAAGGGTGAATTCACTGAATTTTGGATTTCTATTTTTTATCTTTTACTTAATTCATGTTAGAGAAGCTATGTGTTTTCTATATAGGTATTGGCAATGCTTCTAAAATGTGAAGTCAATTAAACCAGTACATTTAACTGTATAGTTTCTTTTATCCAAAAACAGAACTTCTGTTCTGTTAGCCAAGAATTTGGGGGTCTGCTATTATGGCTCTGTCCAAGTAAGCACTTCAAAGATTATACTTGAAGATATTCTTAGATCTCTTTCCCATAGCAAGTACCCATCTTAATCCAATTATCCAACCGAGGAATATATGTTCGCTATGGGTGTATATTATTATTCCTATGCTTACTGGCAGCCTAAGTCTGTCTCAGTGTAGTGAACTAGTGTGACAGTGATAGTGTCCCAAACAAAAGCCTTAGAGACATCTAGTGAGCAAATAACCCAACATCTTGATATCTGCTTTCCTTCATAGTGTTTATGGAAGTGTAAAGTAGATAATATCCACATGACATACAGTGGAAGAAGAGCAATATGGTGAAAGTCCCATTGGGTTTACAGGATCTAGGGGAAAGGGGAGGCAATTTAGCACTTCTGCCAAACCCTACCTCTATTCAAATGAAAAATTAAACAATCTTAGAGAAGAGGGACAGTAATAGGTCTAGATACTTGAAATCACCTGTATTTCAGCAAATTTGCCATAATAGTTTCAAAAGAAAATTCCTCAACTTTCCTCTGTTCAGAAATACATATGCATATATATAATGTACATATATATATATATATATATTATATAGTACAGTATGTATACACACACACACATACACACACAAAGAAGAAAACGAGTGATAAAAGTTCTTATACAAATATTTGGAATAGACCTGTGCAAATATTAAGGTTTTCCCACCTCTATCTCCTTACCCGATGTTCCATGTGTCTGGCTGGTGTGCTCCTCAGAGCAAGAGATTTTTCAAGTCTTAAGAAGGACTGGTGTGACCCATTGCCAAAATGTCTGAGAAAAGGTGACTCCTCAAGTAATTCTTAGATGGTGGTTTTTGATGTTGTTGCTCTTGTTTGTGAGTAGGGTCTGTAGCCTACTAAAGCTACCAAATAAACTCCAACAGCAACAACTGCTACTGGAAACCTTAAAATCTTAGAATCCACATCCCAAAAGTTCTTTACTAACAACTAGTAACTAATTTGTTCCCTTCACATTCTCTGCTCAACATTTCTGGCCAGGAAGGGAAGGAGATGCTGATGGAAACTGCTTATGCTTTGATGAGGTTGGAAAATCTTTGTGGCTCACCGTGTGTGTGTGTGTGTGTGTGTGTGTGTGTGTGTGCTCTTGAGCTCACATGCACGCATGAGAGAGAGAGAGAGAGAGAGAGAGAGAGAGAGAGAGAGAGAGAGAGAGAGAGAGAGAGAGAGAGAGAGAGAAGGAGAAAGGGAGAGAGAGACAGAGAAAAGGAGGGAGAGAGGTTGTCTCAAAAGCTGTTGTGCTATGTGTATGGGTGATTCCTGTCAGGTCTTCTTGCCCTGGCTGGCAATCTCTGTGTGTACAAAGAGATTGGGTTCCAGGACCTCTTCAAAGAGAGAAAGCACTTGGTGTTCTCCTATCCATTTATCAGGATGATCAGTGCCTTCAACTTTTCCTGACCCAATGAGCTCAGCTTTAAGTCTATGTGCAACCCCAAGTGTCAGTGCTGGAGGGAGGTGAGGACCCAAGAAGAGGACAAGCTAAAATGTGGACAGACTCTTATGTCACTGAACTTCCAGGATTTCATTGTCTGGACCTTCCCGTTCATGATCTGTCCCTAATTCCCAGGAATAACATTTTCCTTCCTAATATTTCTTCATATAGCATATGACTAACTTAAACAGTATGGAGACTGGATTGTGAAGATGCATTTTTAAATAGTAATAGAGGGGATAGAACAAAATGGTCTTTTTCTTTGAAGAGAAAATGTCTTTTATTGTGAATATATAATAAATTCCTCTTAAGGGTCAATGTGTTAGGTGTGTTCAGACTGCATAGTTGTTGGTACATATGTATATGTTCTGTGGACAAGAATGAATGTTTGATAATGTATACATAAAGACAACAGGTGCATGTATGTAGCCTTCATGCATTTAACAAGTTTTGTTGCACTCATCTGCGGTTCAGGCTTAAAACCTTCAAATTATTTCATTTTTCCAAATTTACAACAATAGCAATAGCAAAATGTTTATTGCTACTGACCCCGATTTATCACCAGACCCACATTTGAAATAGTCTGGGACCCAGAGAATTGGGAAATAAAAGATACAGACTGGGCTCCAGAAAATGTGTTTGTGTAGGTGGTAGTGGTGGTGATAGTGGTGATGGTGGTGGTGGTGGTGGTGGTGGTGGTGGAGGTGGTGGAGATGGTGGTGGTGGTGGTGGTGGGGTGTGTGTGTGTGTGGGGGTGTTGGAGTAAGAAGAAAAGAAAAAGAGAGAAAACTTCAAGGCTCCCCTTTTCTTTGATGATTAGGATCTCTGATGAGCAAAAAATAAACCCACTATTTCAAACCGAGTTCCTCATTTAGATTAGAGAAACCTTCCAAAAACCTGGCCTGCAAGGACAGCTCCCTATCCCATAAGAGAGGTTGAAAAAGTGAATCAAGATCATATCTCAGCTTTTGAACTCCATCCCTTTCATGGGGGTGAGGGGGGAGGGAGAAGTAAGAAATAGCCTGTTACAATGACCAAACAACAGAGGAAGGAAGCTTTATGATTGAAAAACCAAGAACTACCTACAGAAAGAAATAGAGTTAGATGGAGAGAGTCTCAGACAGAGAGGGTGAAGGCAAACAAAGCAGAGAAAGTAGACTGAAAAATAGTTTGAGTCAGCTCCCCTCTCTTTTTCTCTTTCTTACCTTAGGGATTGCTCTCTTGTGCCCTCTTACTAATTGTTATTCATCTGATTGTCCCATCACTCCTCTGGCTCTGGCTGTTATTCCCCAAGTGGAGAAGAGAAAAACTGGGGAGGGGGGAGTGGAGAACAGATGGGGTGAGCTTCCTGCTTAGGAAATATCAAAACCATAACCACTAGCTGAAAAAGAAAGCTATTACTGAGTGGTCATTGGAAGGAAGAGTGAAAGGCTTGTTCTTTTTGCTAGGCAAAAACTATTCTGATTGGGTTTGTGCTAGGCTGGACTTGGAAAATTGGATAGAAAGCCCTCTTACACACACACACACACACACACACACACACACACACACACACACACACACACAACCTAATTCCAGCAAACGAGGGGGGGGAGGGGGGAGAGAGAAGTTGAATTTCCACTAGAAAACAGAGACCTTTGCCTACAAAGGACCTTGAATCAATACTGTTTGGACTTAGTAGTCTGTTTCCTCCTGGGCAGAGGGAGATTTAAGTTTATGGTTCAATTCATCTTTAAAAGAAAAAGAAAATGAGGGAAATTTTGATGGTGTTTTCTGATATTTATTTCAGTGCAGCTTCAGACTTTCATTCATATACAGTTTGCTAAGCCCGCCCCATAAATCATAGAAATCAATTCTTTTTATGGTTATTATTACTTTTCCTAAAGGGAGAACAAGGAAGTAGTCTGATCAGTGAGGAAGAGGTCTAGAGATTGGGACTGGAGTTGGGGTGGAGAAAATAAGGAAATCCTTCTAGATTTCAGTTTCAGATTCAAAGTCAGTTTTCTAGAACAGAGGAAAAACAGCCAGAAACTGAACACAGAGCCAGAGAATGCATACATGCAGTCAAAGCATTAGACTAAATAAAGAGATTTTTGGTTTCTGGCCTTTGGATGTGCCACTAACATGCTATGTGAACAAGAACACATTTATCCCTCAGTTTCCTGATCTATGTAATAGGAAGAAAAATAATTTCTCAATCTCTCTCAACAGTGGAAGAATGAGAATAAACAAATGGATAGAAGAGAACTTATAACAATAATATTAAAAAGTGACATATTCAATTCATCTTGATGGTTACTTTTCTCCCCAGTCTCATCTTCATCTAGGTTGAGGATGGAGAGATTCCAGGGAAAGAGATTCTATCAACTCTACTCTGCTCAGAAGATGAAAAAGAATGGAAAAGTTTGTTTCTCTTACCCCCAGTACACGCAAACATACACATACACACATCTCTTGACTAAGACCTAGCCAAATAGAGTCTCTTTTCATTGGAAACTAGGCAGCAAGAATTGGAAGGGGAACCTCATGAGAAGAAAAGGAGGGTGAACTATAAAACAAATGACCTTCTCTAGTTTTCTTCCATACAGGCTGATCATGTCAAAGGAAACTAACTTAATCAAATTTCACTAATGCCACCCTTTGTACTCTTTTTTCCTTGAGTTCTAGAATGAGAAGAGCTATCTCAGAGTAGAAAGTTTTTTCGTTTCTTCTAACGTTAGCCAGGGCCATGGCTTTATCTGCTGTTCTGATTCTTGTCCTCTTTCCCTATTCTAAATTAGTTTAATTCTAAAATCTACTTCTCTCTCTCTCTCTGTCTCTCTGTCTTTCTCTCTCTGTCTCTCTGTCTCTCTCTCTCTCTCTCTGTCTCTCTCTCTCTCTCTGTCTCTGTCTCTCTCTCTCTCTCTCTCTCTCTCTCTCTCTCTCTCTCTCTCTCTCTCTCTCTCTCTCTCTCTCTCTCTCTCTCTCTCTCTCCTCTCTCTCTCCCCCCCCCCTCTCTCTGTGTATATGTGTGTGTGTCTGTCTCTCTCTCTCTCTCTCTCACACACACATACACACACACATTATTCTGCCCTCATCCAAGTTGGGGAAGAAGGAGCTGCTAGATTCTGTCTGAATCCCTCCAACTTGTTATGAAGAATTAAATTGAAACAAACTGAATTGGAATTCCTTGAGACATTTTAAATAATGGGACTAGATAAATCAGAAAGAAGACCTCAGTGTCCTCAAACTTGGAGAGCCTGTTCTCTACATAGGTTTTACTTCCCAACTGAAAACAATTATATCAAACAAGTCCCAATAAGCCAGGATTAAGATTCCATTTCTGTGTGTCTCGTCTGAACTATTTCAGCATTTTTAACCATCTTATTCTACCCCAATCCTAAACTGCAAAATTTCAGATGGATACTGAGAAGAGGAAGGATGAAGTAATTGGCTGAAATAATGTTTGTGTCTGATGTGGGAGTTTCAGTGTATCATTCACCCTCATCGTCTCTGAACCGAGATCCTGGGAAAGGGTGACATTTTTGGTTACTGAGATCCTAGATGGCTGGTCCTCAGGCAGGTTCAAAAAGGAAAATTATCTCAACCTAAATGGAAAGAAATCAGAGGGTTGGAAAATGATAGTCAAATTAATCTTAGTTGATGTTAATAATCACAGACTAGATCAAAGTAGTAAAATAAAATGAAACCCCCAAAAGAAGTCACTAGTACCACTCTTATAGCACACACACAGACATACAGACACACACTAGTGAGGTTGGAGGAGGTGGAGAAATAGGCAAAGTAAAGAGCAGAGACTCATTTTATATTTTTTGTTTTTTATACCCCTAGGGAAAATACCCCAAATACAAACACACAACCACTCAGAGATGGAAGAAAACGGTCAACTATTCAAGTTTCTCACCCCCCCAAAAAAAAATCACCAGAGACATAAGAAGCAACCTGGTTCTTCTTTCTGGATGATTTGGGGAAAATTGGAAGAGGAAGCAATGGAGAGAGCACTTTTAAGATTTGGTCTGTTCTGGCATGTCTCCCATCCCCGGAAGATGGGAATGTTTTATACTCTGGGTGTGGTTATTTTTATTGTTAGAAGTCTTGCTACGTATTTTGTTATTAAAAATATTACAGTATTGACATAATAAACTTGCACCAAAGTCTACTTTGAGGCAATCGAATAGACATCGACAACCTTAATAAAGCTAATAGTAACATACTGAGGTGGCTGTGAATATCCCAGACTAAGGAAGTCTTTGAGCCCAGTTCTCCTGAATCGAGATAGAGAGCGCGCTGGTCCAGAGGTTAGGCTAAAACTTGTGGGTTCGTTCTATTTTACATCCTAAGCTATCACGCAAGCACGCGCGCGCGCGCGCACACACACACACACATACACACACACACACACACACACACACACACACACGGGGTCCCCGGGCTGAATCATCTGCTTACGGGGTAAAGGAATAGGGGCAGAAAAGGACCATTCTTACTAAGAGGCTGCTAAGCAACCCGCTGCCGGGTAAAGATCATTTTCAGAAAAGGATCCGCGTCGCACCCCACCCCCATCTCCTTATAGGGAGATGCTTTTCCACCCTCTGGCTTAAAGGAAACACATATTAAAAAGAAAAGGTGATGAGGGCGCTGAGAGCCCAGCTCCCCAGGTCGGGTCCACGTGTCAGTCTAGGCAAAGTCCCCGGTCAACTCAACTCTAGGCACTCCCCCAGAAGAAAAAGTGCTTTGTTATTGATATTTCTTACCTCCCCCTGCCCCATTCCTGCTTTTCCTTCCCCTCTGTTTCAGTGATGGGTATTTGTTTCACAGTGAGATCTGAGATCACTTTGAATTCCGTGGCCCTGAAACGGAAGTCCCTTTTCTCTAGAGATTGCCTTGGTTGGAATCTCCCTGGGATTAGATAACGGCTTCCCCTTTGCCCCTTCACATCAGTCTACTCCAAGTCAGCTCCCCATGTATATGAAAATAAGGGAAAGTGAGGAGGGAAGGCTGCTCAGGTCCTGTTCTGCCCGCCACCCGCCCTTTCCAAAACTCCAATCAGATTCGAAAGGCCAGTCAAATGAAGTCAACCAGCTGAAGCTCCAGTACGGCGGAGGGGCAAAGGCCCAAAAGAGAAGAAGCGACGCCGGCTTGTGAACACAGTGTACACTTTATTTCAGACTACAGGTTTCTGAACATAATAAAATCTTTGGCTTGTAGCGGCGGTTCAGTCTCGCAGTCTGTGGGGTCGAAACAGGTCTCAGAAAAAAAAAAAAAGGGGGGGAGAGGGAAGAGGGAAGGAAGAAAGGAATAAAAGGAAGAAGGAATGAGAAAGGTGAGAGAAGAGATGCGCAGCGCGCGCGCACGTAAACACACACACACACACACTCACACACACACACACACACACACACACACACACACACACACACACACACACACAAAGAAAAGTCCAAGATAGGCAGAGAAATAGTGAAGAAAGGTGGAGGAATGGGAGGAAAGGGAGGATCGAGAAGCGACCACATTCAAAAGAAAATCGGAACGCAAACGAAACGGGGAGAGGGGGAGGGATAAAATAATAATAATTATTATAATAATTATAACAATAATAATAATAAAGAAGATTAATAAAATGTCCAGCAAATAGAGATCGCTACACATATTTTTTTTTCCTTACCTGAAATTAAATATATACACGGTCGTAAGCTGTTTGGCTATATAGAGATTTAAGTGTTCGCATTTTCGTCCCTTATACTATTAATAGAGAATAGATCTGATTTCGATAGCACCTGTCCGAGTCTCTCTTTAAAAAAAAAAAAAAAAAGAAAAAGAAAAAAAAATCTTTCAACATGACTTGCCGTTCGAAGTCTTTCCCCCTTTTCTTTTGTTTATTATTTTTTCCCTGGAAAAAAAAAATCGTTTGAGCCGGAGGAAGGGAACGAGGAGAGGGATGGGAGGGCGTCAGGAGTCAGCGTGAAGCAAGAGATGGGGGTGGAGGGAGAAGGGGGAAGCGGTTACTCGCTCTCCTCTTTGTCCTGCACGGTGGTCGTGGAATGGTTGTACAGTCCTTGGGCCATGAGGTGCAGAGCCAGGCCGTTCTTAATGCCCGTGGCCTTCTTGATCTTAGCCCGTTTGTTTTGGAACCAGATTTTGATCTGGGACTCATTGAGGCTGAGCTCTTGGGCCAGGGTCTGCCGGCGTTGCTCGGTGATGTAGCGGTTCGCCTGGAACTCAGCCTTGAGTCTCTGCAGCTGCTCTGCGGTGAACGCCGTCCGTGGCCGCTTGTCCTCCTTCTCGTTCTTCTTCTTTTTCAGCTTCCTGGTGCGGGGACCTACATGGGAAGGAGACAGGCCAAGGAGGGAAAGGCAAAGGGGAAGGAGAGAGAGGACAGAGAGAAATGGGGAAAGAGGGAAGAAAATGGGGGTGGGGGAGGGAGAAAGAGGAAGGTGGAGAGGCAGCTGTGTGAATTGTATCAGTGAAAGGGAGTGCATCATACTTTATGGATACTAAAGGCCCTTCTGATTTCGAAGTCCCCCTCCCTCGTCTCCATAGCATCCCAACCCTACCCCCAATTCAAGAAATCTTCCCTGCCCCAAAATGTTTGTCTCTTATTACCCACTCTTATTTTCCTTTTGATGGATTAAGAGTGAGAAAGAGGGGGAAAATGGCCGACAGTTGCAGGACCCCCACAATCTCAATGTAGATTGAAGGAGGGGAAGAGGAAGCTTGTGGGATTTCTCCCTCTTGGGAAATACACAGTTAAAAGAATGGGGCGAGAGGGGAGAGCCAAAGGCATTCACCTGAGAATAAGATTCTAACTAGCCAGGGCCCAGGCAACCCAAGAATCAGAAAAGCCACAGAAAATCCCAGGAAGAAAAATTTCTAGGAACGAAATCAGCCCCCGCCTAGTTTTCTTTCCTTCTGCTCCCTTCTCCCCCTCCTTCCCCCCACGGAAAACCCAAAATTGGCCTATAGAAGCAGACTGTGCAGGCTGACACCAGCCATTCCCACCATGACAATGAGGAAGGGGACAAGGCAGCTAGCTGGGAGAGGAGGGTCCGGGGTTCCGAGCTAGAATCCCAGGCGAATCACTTTGTGTGTCCCCCTTACCCCCACTTCACCACCAATCCTTTAATTTCTAATATCTCAAATCCCGGCTTCACCGAGACTGAGAAAATAAATGTTAATAATAGAAATCACCTCAAAGCTATTCGTATTGTCCTTTAAATGGACAGCATAGCTGTTGCTACCTCTTTCCCCACCCCCACCTCCCAATCTAGAAAAATCCACTCCACCCCCATCTTCACCCGCATCCGAAGAAAAGCCAAGAGATCGAGAAAATTAAACCCGTGGGGTCAAGGCCTCCTGAGAAAGACCAATAAATAGGCAACATTTTTTCCGGGCCCCGCCGTAAGCCGTTTTTCTTTCTGTTCTAAGCTTCACTCTAACTCCGGCCGGGTTGGGTTGGACTCTAGCGCCCCAGGCCCATTTCCTTTTCGTTATTTTCTGAGACCCTGGGGAATTCCAGACCCCGCCGCGGAAAAAGAGGAAGTTCGATGCCTTCTGCTACAGATAAGTTTCTGCACCGGCAAATGAAGTAAAGCCAGACCCGAGGGCTGTGGGAAATATATTGACTGCTAGGGCACTCTGTGCCCAGAACAGCAGATAAAGCCATGGCCCTGGCTAACGTTAGAAGAAACGAAAAAACTCAGTGTGATCAACAGTGAATCTTTATAAGCGTCCCCATTCAGTAACCTTATCGCTTTCTCTTCCCAGATTACCACTCTGCAAATGTTCACTAGTTGGAAAGGGATACCTGCTTTTATCCAGACTGTCGGGTGATCCCAGCCTCTAAGGATTTCGAAATTCATTACTTTGGATATTTTTATGTTTTTAAGGCCTATGCATTTCACTAATTATAAAAAGAAACCAACAAACAAAAGGAAACAAAATGTAACGATTCAAAAGAAGAAAAGAAAAGCAACATAAGGAAATTGGAATTGTTTGTTTGTCTTTAGCCCTTCTGCCTTTTCCAAGGTAAAGTACTCGCTAGCCCTTTGCTTCCCTTATCGATATTTCTGAACCAAAATACAAATGGGATAGGGGGAACCGGAAAAAAAAAAAAAAGCTTCTATATATAATTCAGGACTTCATTTAGAGGCCAAGTATATAGGCATACAGCAGTCAGGACCCATGGATATCAGGAGATAAATTCTGCAAGCCTACTGAGCTTTCTATATACCTAGGTTATATAGTATTCTGACAGTCAATAGGGCACTGGAAATAGAATAAAGATAAGTATAGAGAACTATAGAGCTACATAAATAAACAGATAGAGATTTTGAAATCTCACAGCTGTCAGTTGGCCTACCTAATCCATGTTTCAGTACACCTATATTCCCATCCTATTTTTTTTGATATTTGATTCTTGAGGACTTTTGCAATTGAGAACGGAAAGATTAGAAATGGAGATTTTGAGAAGGGATAAAGAGAAGCTGAAGTCTTCTGGCCTTTCCTTGTTAAGAAGCCAGCTAACCAATTCCTTTCTATTTATAAAAAGCCTAAAGCTTGAAGTACTCCACTGAGAGTGCCATTATTAAGGGAAATGCACCATCACTTGGCTTCTGCTACCAGAAGGGAATATAAACAAGGAAGCTTTGAATAAATTTTAGTCTCGGGTCAGTAGATGAAGGTTGGTCTATGAACCCCATAGTGAGCCCCAAAAGGAAGAACCATTAGCTTTTGATGGTTACAGTCAGGGCCTAGGGAATTTGGGGCCTGTTAGCCAGGCCACTCCTGAATGTAGTTTAGAGATTGGGGACTTCTTTCTCTCAGGTAACCCAGTCTCCTTATGCTGGAAAAAAGAGGATACAATATCACAGTACCAAAGCACTAGATTAAACGTGGGCTCATTTGATAGGATCCTGGAGCTAATTCTTCCTGGGGAAAGCTTTTTCTAGGTGATTGCGAATTGATTCCCCCCCCCCCTTCCAGTTGGCGAACAGACATCTAAAGTCCATTTTCCACTACAAATCAAAATTCTCCATTCTTTCTAGAAGAATCCTGTGTTCCAGAAAGTTATAAGAGATACCATTAGAATCCCTGACCTAAAACTCCCGATCCCAAGAGCAAAGACGCTAAGTTAGACAAGGCAGAATGAAGAAAGAGAAAGCGTTTAATTTATTTCTTTGGTAATGTGAAGGGAGAGGGTCGACCACAGCCAGAGAGGCTTGGACCCATATCTATGTATGTCTTAAGACTGAGTTTATGATGGTGCATGTGTATGGACACAGTGAGCACTGGCAATAAAATCGTTTCTCCCCGGCCAGCCCTAGCAGCCGATCTGACAGCTCAATCACTCTATCCATCAGCCGAGTCAATCAAAGCAGCTTTTCGGAGGTTCAGGGAGACCGACGTGTCAATAACGGGGGGATCGAGATGGCTGAGGCTGATAGCGGTCTATCGATTGGCTCTGCAGTCCAAGGAATTCGGGACAGAATTGAAGGGGAAGGTGAAGAGAGAAGAAAACTGAAATGGGAAGTTTGGAAACTCCTGGATACCTGCATAGAGTTCCGAGCTCCAACCCCACGAAATATTCTCCGGTCTCTCAACTTTTACCACTTTCCTCAGCCTAGGTTTGACTTGACTGAGATGGGATTTGATAACTGGGTAGGTGAAGATTCCTTCTTCTCTCCCCAATAAGACCGGAAGAGAATTAGGGCCTAAGGGTTGAGGTCCAATGTTGGAGACTGAGGAAACAACCTAGGAACAGCCCAATGAAGAAGAAGACACTAATGGGAAGCTTGCTAATGCCGCTGTGTCACCAAAGGGGGGGAAAAACGAACGTTGTGGGGAGGGGAGAAACACCTCAAAACAATCGCGAATTGTAGGGTTTGTGTCCTGACTGAAATCAAAGGAAAAAGGACTAACGGGAAAAAGGGGCTTTGAGACCTAGTTTCGAAGGCAAACAGTGCAGTGTAAGCAGTAAGACGCAGAAGCTGGCTTTCGGGCCTGCTCAAGCTTCTCTTTCTTTTCTTATTTCTGTGCTATAGATTTTTTTTTCTCCCTATCTCCTTCTTCCCAAAGAGAAAAGTCATCTTCTGGACTATTTTAACGCCTACTTTCTCTTAACAACCCAGGGGATCCTTGTGATTCCTTTTTAGCATTATTCTACAAAAGCTCCTTCTTTCTTTGCCTCGCAACAGGGCCTCTCTCCTTCCCGTACCCAAGGAAAAAATCTCTCTCTCTCTCTCTCTCTCTCTCTCTCTCTCTCTCTCTCTCTCTCTCTCTCTCTCTCTCTCTCTCTCTCTCTCTCTCTCTCTCTCTCTCTCTCTCTCTCTTTCTCTCTCATTCTAATACACATATATCTATAATAGCAGGCTACATTCTTTTCGATATAAAGCCTAATTCTCTAGCCCAGGCCTTCCAATATTTATCAAACACAAGTCCTCCTTAGCCAACCCCAGAAAAGGAAGGAAGGAGAAATTATTATGAATAATACTTTAAAGTCTTAGGAATTCGATAGTGAATCTTCCTCGGTGACCAACCCCAACAGTTCCAGAACTTCAGGCTGGGCGAAAGATGAAGACATCGAAGAAAAGGAGGAACAAATAAAATATGCGAGTAGAGGTGAAGCAAGAAGAACAGAAAGGAATAGGATAGGTTGGGAGGAACGGGGGAAGGAAAATGCATTATTATTTTGGTTTCTAAGAGCTATTGGCGGAGTTGGGGTAGAGAGTGTCTATCAGTGATTCCAGAGGGGTAGGGAGCGAGGACTCACTTCAAAGGGGGTACTCACCAGAAGATGGGCGGTCCGAATAACGAGTACAGTAGACCCAAGCGGGCCAGACTAGCGGTTGCTGCGAGTCAGTTTTAACCACCGGTCCGCCGTTGGCCGAGCCCATGAGTAGAATAGCCGGGTTCCCATGTTCCCCGTATTTAGCGCTGGTTGCTCCAGGACTTCCCCCGCTGCCTTCCGAAGGCTTGGATGCTGCGGCTGCTGCAGCCGCTGCTGCCGCCACGGCCGCCGCCGCGGCAGCAGCAGCAGCGGCCGCCGCCGCTGGATTGGCTTTGGAAGCTGCGGCGGCCGGAGCCGGCGCAGAGCCGTCGGGCGTCACACAGTTCGCATCTGCTGAGCAGAGAAGTGAAGCCGGGTTAGCCGGCCGCGTGCCCAGAGGATTGGCCGGGTCTCTACCTGCGGCAGTCTGGCCTCTGTCTCGATCTGCCCGGCTTCCACCTCCTCCTCCTCCTCCTCCTCCACCTCCTCCTCCTCCTCCTCCTCCTCCTCCACTACCACTACTACCAGAAACAGCACTACCTCCACTTCCTCCTCCTCCCGTTCCAACCAAGAGCTGCTGTTGCTGCTGCTGCTCCTTCTTGCAACCAAAGTCTGGCCTTAGAATGTTGTCTATGAAAAAGTTGGTGGTGCGGTGCTGCTGGGGCGGCGGCGGCGGCGGCGGTGGGGGCGGCTGGTGAGGAGGCGCTGGCATCGGCTGTGGCGGCGGCGGAGGCTGGTGATGATGGTGGTGGTGATGGTGGTGGTGATGATGGTGGTGGTGGGGTAAGGGCTGGAGGCAGGGTGCTGCAGGAGAGGAAGGAGCTTGCTGCGGGGACACTGGCACGCTGTCTCCATCGCTGCCGCTGCTGCTGCTCCCGCTGCTGCTGCTGCAGTTGCTGCTGCTGCTGCTACTGCTGCTGCCGCTGCCGCTGCTGCCGCTGCCGCTGCTGCTGCTGTGGCTCGCAGTGCCTACGGTGGAGTCGCGCTGACTGTTATGCTCCGGCTGCTGCTCTTCCATACTCAGCCGCCCCGCCGCCCCGGACGCGGCTTCCTTCCCCCTCCCCCCCGCTTCTCTCTCCACCCCACTTTGCCAGTGGCCGGTGGGGGTGCGGGGAGGAAAGAAAGAGAGGAAGAAGAAGGAGGAAAAAAAAAAAGAGGAAGAGAAGAGAAAGGAGAAGAAGAGAGGGGAAAAGATCAGATGCTTTTCTCGAATCTCTCTTTTACCGAGCAGATGTTTTCCTCTCTAATTTGCAGATATCCAGAAATGAAGACACTTGGCTATTTCTTTTTGCAACCAGATTCAGTTTTTGATTTTTTTTTTTTTTCAAGGAAAGAAAGCCACATCAGAAGAGCACACCCAAATAAAATATTTTTTCTTAAAGGGAAAAAAAAATCCAGTCCTTAAAATCTAGTCATCTTCCTAAGCAATAGTGAGGGGTTTGACTTCCCCAAGTGTCATGCTCAGCTTTGCCCACAGCTCGAGGTTGGCAGCGCCTTTAATCGCCTTTGCTTTTTTTGCAGGGAGAGAGTGTCTCCGCCACCGCGCCTGGGCTTTTTTTTTTTTTTTTCCTTTTCCTTTTTTTTTTTTTTTTTTTTTTTCAAATCTCTGACAGCTCCGATCTTTGCACAAACTCTCTCTCTTAAAAAAAAAAATTTCACCCAGGCACACTTTTTGCATTCAAACCGGAAGCACGTGAGTCTGGGCCGCACGTGTGAGAGACCAATAGCGAACCTCGACTCTCGCTGTCACCCGTGACGCAGGCCAATGAGTGGGCTTGGAACTTTGCGGATAAATAATCCTTGGGGTTGGAGCCGGGAGAGGGGGAGTCGCGGGGTAGCCTAGTGCGTCTATTCTCCACTCGTCTCTTCCTCCACCCCTCCTCTTCATCACCCCTTCCCCAAAGTTCCCCTTTTTCCTACACTTAGCCTCCACCTCTTCCATGCCCTACCCCCTAAGTGTGAGTGTGGAGAGGGGGAGCTGTTATTTGGGGTGTACGTAAATATAAAATTAACTCCATAAAAAAAGCTTGTTCTAGTCATGCAGGGTAGGATTACGGGTTCATATTCAGCAGGCCAGGCAGGGTCAGAAGGGAAAACACTTTTGTGCCTTCTCTCTTCACTTGAAGAATCTAACCCTTTTGCTTTCTTCTATAGAAACTGAGAGGTTGTCATTTATTTGACTGGAGTGAACATAAGTGACAGTGATGGCTATAATGATGTTAAGACGATGATATGATATGAAATTTGTTCTCCGTTATTATTAAACACGGGTTTAATTTGATATCGATTTAGAGAGATTTTTTTCTTTTTCTTTTTCTTAATCGAACCAAGGAAACTATCAGGAACAAGCTAACATGACGAGTTTAGGCAGTTCATGCGGGTAGGGTTTCTATATCTGATAAACATCCTTCAGCCTTTTTGTAGTCCCTTTCCTTTGCTAAGTTGAGTTTATTTAACTATCTCGAATAACTCACAGCCAGCCAGCGCAAGTACTGGGATTCAAGAAACCCAGTTTGGAAGTACTTAAGCATATAGCAAAGATCCCAGTATACACTTCTTACCTTTATTATTAGTCAGAAGCGGATTTGACAGTTAACCCTCTGAAAGAATAGTAGTTGTAGGATTTCTCTCTATAGTGGTCAGGCAGCTGCAACTTCAAGAAAGAAAAGAAGTTGCTTGCCTGGAAATCTCCAGATGCTGATACTAGGGGATGAGAAGGAGAAGTTTCTGTTTAAAGACAGGAGGAAAAGATCTTTGGACCATAGGGACATTGGCTAAAGGCCAATCTTGTTGATAGATATTTTCCTGCCAAGTAATTTTTTTTTTAAACCCAAACCCTTACATATAATATTCTCCTTGGTATAATGATTTCGAATACTCACTCTTTTCTCATTTTCTTAACATAGAATAATGATTATTCTTCAATTCTCCTAAAAATAAGTACCACCACCAGCACCAGTTCACCATCCCACCACCTCCTCCATGTTCTGGGACCCTTAAAATTCTGTCAACATGGTTTATGGAGTTGTTTACTTTGAATCTAGTCTAGAAGACTGAACTCCATTCTTCGATTTACTAACACTTCTTTGAGAGTAGAGCTGTTTGAGAGGATTCTCCCGCTTATGAGCACCCCGAAATATTCCACCTCTTTTGCCTCAGCCCCTATTCTCTGGGAGACAGCTCAGAATATTATTTCTGGTGAGGGATTTGAAATCCTAACCTGTTTCTTTCCCTTCCCCTTGGGAGAAGAGCTGGATATTTGGAGACTCTGAGATGGGGTGGGGGAGATCCCAGGCCAAATTTCCACTTTCATCTCCATCTTCTTCTGGAGGCCTGGTCATTGGAGGCAACAGTCACTTCAGGAATTCACACACACACGTCATTGTCCGATTGTTTTTATGAAAACTAAATTGGGGAAGGGATATGTGGAGAGGGGGAATGAATGAAAAGCATGTTCTAGACTAGACAAGTTACAACTGAGGTAACTGAGATGAACTAGCCCCGTTCGGAGATTTTGATTTCTCTTCCTGTTTTCACAATTAATCTATGGATCCCCTTGGAGGGCACCGGCATCTTTGTCGCCTTTAGAATAAAGGTGAAAGATGTCAGGGTATCAGGAGTTGGAAGGAGATTGTGGGCAAAAGGATTATTCGTCGGATCCTTTTACTGAGGAGGGACTTCTATCTGCTGACTCCCGGCCGCTCAAATAACACTGCCACCCACCTGGGGATGGTGGGGTTCCTCTGCCTCCCCCCCCAATCTAACAAAATATTGGGGCACTCTGCTCCAGTGTGCTTCCCTTAACCCCCTCAGACATCCAGGCACCAAAATGGGGGGTGGGATTTTATTTATATTTAAGTTAGCAAAATTGAAATCTTTATCCCGCAAGCGAGCGTGGGTACTTAATTAAATTCTAATTAGGACACTATCAATATCCTATTTAGCCACGTAGCTTTTGTGCAGCGCGGTCCCTTTCAGCACCGTAAATAGGGTCTCGACGCGTTATCTCGCCTGCAGGAGACGCCTCGAGAAGGGCTGCGGAAGATAATTTATAGGTTTTAATTACTCTTCATTCCGCCTGATCAGCTTGGCGTTCATCACAGGACTGTGAATAAAAACCTGGTCAAAAGCTCTGTCACATTGCGCTGGCAAGACGCTTAATCAAAGTGAGCGGGGCCCGCGCTCCACGCGGCCCGACTCCTCCACGTAATTTCCAGGCTGCTGATAAAGCCAGCTGAATAATGCGGCGGCCCTTTGGAGACACCATTTACAGAAATGACTTTATTGACGGCTTAACGTCGGTAATTCATTTTACCTTTCATGTAGTGGAGCCCGGATTTGTTACAGTAATGGGATGATAAATGCACCGCCGGCCCTATAGCTCCGACTGTAATGTGGAGCACAATGCGCGCTCCCAGCCCCCAAAGCCGGGGCCCCGGCGCGGGATGGCCGCTCGGCCAGCTCACCTCCGCACCTCTAGACCCCCGCCCTGCCTCCCTGCCCTCTCTCCAAGCTCCACTTCTTCTCTGGCTCAACTGTGGTACATTAAAATAAAATTGGAAATTACGTGAAGGGGGTGAGGGTGCTCTCTCTTAAAGAGGTGTTTTTTTTAGGGGCTCTTTTTGCCTATGTTTCGTAGAGGGGAAATTTCCTTCTCTTCGGGAGATGTAAATTCTCTTTTTGGAGAAAATCCGAATTTGGGATCCTAGGGAGGGGTGGGAAAAGGTGGTAACATTGAATGTGTGTGAGAAGTAGGGTGGGGAGGGGGAGGAAGGGAGGAGATAGAAGAGAAAGTGCTCAGGAAGAAGGAAGGCTCTATCTACTCCCTCCTCCGGGCCTGAATCTTAGAGCAGTCGTGAAGTTTGTAGGTGTTGTGGTGCCCACGGTCCGGCCAGGTTCCCTTTCTCCCATCCACCCTGGAAAGTTAGAGAGGAAGGGGCAGAAGGGAAGAACACTTCATAGAGTCAACCTTTCGCGTTGGGTTCAAGAGAGATTTCACTTTCCCTTTGGAAAAAAACGGGTAGTTTTGTTCTCCCCTCAGACCAGCTTCCATTTCCATCTAAAGGGGGAAGGTGTCTTTGATTATAAACCTCAGTGCACCATTCTGCCTTCCCGTGTCCACCTTTCAAGAAAGGAGTATTTTTGTAACCCAGATTTAAGGTCACTGTGGTTACTAATTGTCAGATCCTAGCTTTCTCACCTTACCAAAGTGGTAGCCTTCTGCTGAACGAAAGAATTGGGGGAATTGATACGCGGTAAGTATATGTATATATATATATATATGTGTGTGTGTGTGTTACAGAAACTAAATCTCCCGGGGGAAAATAATGTTAGTAAGAGTATGGGGGAGTCAAGGCCCCAGGGATGAAGAGGGATCTGGTGATATTTAGGATTGTAAGAAAACAATCTGCAAGATTTATTTTCCTTTTTGCCCTCAATACCCATCGCATAGAGGATCTAATTTTAGCTAGACTTCAGTTCGTGGTATGTGTGTATTATGTTTTTTGTTTTTGTTTTTGTTTTTGTTTTTTTGTATCCCTGTGTTCGTGTATGGTTATGAAAGTGCATTCCGGGTAGTCTTTCCTTTAAGTAGGGTGTCCGTTGTTGTTGTTGTTGTTGTTGTTGTTGCTGTTGTTGTTGTTTTAACCAGAGTTTTATTTTTATTTTTGTTAAGATAGAAGTTAATGTTTGGGTTCTATGTGATTTGTTTCCTCCGCTTTTAAAGATGGGGAAAAGAATAATTGGTAAAAAAAAAAAAAAAAAAAAAATCGACAGTCTTTCTCTGTGTGTGATAGGAAGTATATCCATGTGTTTAATATACACGGTGGTAATCCTATTTCGAGTCTAGATCAGATCACATTGGGGCCTTATGGTGCAGGACATAAATGAGTTGTTCTAACACAATAGATTCCAGTCTTCCTACGGGGACTGGGTGACCAGCGGTTTTGTTGGAAGTGAATGCGAGTAGATTTCTACTACAAGTGCAGCAGTATTATTATGAGCTGTAAGGTCACACTATACATCGCAGGTCCCCAAAGCCTATAGACCTTGGGAAATGTGCGGGCTCGAACCACGTCATTGTACCTGACAGTCCTTTCAATAGACTAATTCAATTATCGCTTGGGGATTCAGTCTTTATTTGAAAGCAATAATGGGGGTGGAGGGATTCGTTTGGTGATAGGTACCGGAAGGAGTTCTGCTGGAAACTTAGAATCTGGGTGATTCTAGAGAAAGGAGAAGAAAAAGAAGGGGAAAAGAGAAGGGCCCTTGGAAACAAAATTCCCTTAGCCCCAGAAATTGTGAGGGTGGATTTATTTGTGGTAAGCTGACAATAGTCCTCTCGGTCATATACATTTCCATGAGTTTGTGTATGTAAAACTACACATATGTGTGCATGTTCGTGAAAGTCAAATACTAGTTTGCAAATAAATATCCTAATATTAATTAAATTGGGTAGGGTTGGGGGGATTGTAATATAAAAATAATTGGATTTTGTTTTTTCTTATTCTACTGTCGTATTTCTCCCAACTTCTCATCTTCATCCCAGGTACTAAAGTTCCTTCAGTGTTTGTTCGGGTGAAGTGGTTCTAAGTTTTTTGGACCAATATAGTTCGAAATAAATGTTTCCCCTTCATCCTTCCCAAGAACAGAACAAGACTCCTGGGAGAAAACAAAACCCTTACAAATCTGGCCTTTGAAAGATTTTGAAAAGGAGGGAAATAATATCTCTAAGGTAATAAGGCGTCTTTTAAAATGAGGGAGATTCAAAGAAGGGCATGATTTCCTCTCACTACAATACATACCCCCATCCCTCCCGATCTGTTGTATATTAAAAAAAAAAAAAAAAAAGAAAAAAAAAAAGATTTTTAAACGAGGAATCATGCATACCCAGTTTTTGAATAACAAGTGCAAACCCTTGCGGATTCCTATAGAGAATAGGGAAAAACTTGGTTCTCTGTCTTCGATTTTGGGGACGGGGGAATTTTCTATCGATTCCTATCCCCAAATAAGTGTCTTCCGAGTGTTAGAAAGATATACATAAAAGGAACAGACACCAGGATTAAGAGTTTCTGAGAGAGAGAGAGAGAGAGAGAGAGAGAGAGAGAGAGAGAGAGAGAGAGAGAGAGAGAGAGAGAGAGAGAGAGAGAGAGAATGAGAATAAAGTTTATTTATTTTTCCCATCCCTAACCTTGATACACTCTTCAGTTCGAACCACAGGGATCCAAAAACCCAAGACTAAAATATTCAAAGTAATCCCGCTTTTCTTCCACTAAAACCAAAGTTAAAACGCAGCTTCTGATTTGATTTTATTGTGTCCTTTTATTTCTCTTTCTCTACCGCCCATAATACAACTGAAAACTCCGTTCTCCCACCCCATTCCAGAACCCTTCAGGCAGAGCCAGCTTGGGAGTCGTGGATCTCTTATTCCCCACCTGTCCGAGTCTCAGCTTTGGATTCGATCTCCGGATAGTCGCGGTGCGTAGTCCACACGAGCTATGCGAGTGTGTGCATGTGTGCATGTGCGTGTGTGTATGCGTGCGTGCATGTCTGCGGGGAAGGGGCCTTCCTCGCCTCTTGGGCTCTCTTTCTATATTCAGCTAAATCCATTCTCCAGCGGCCCCGGATCAAACAGAGAAGAAAAAGAAAAGAAGAAGAAGAAAAAAAAAAAAAAAATTCAAAATCGTTTGTCTAGAAACCTCCAACAGGACTTCACGTTTTCTCGCTTTAAAATTTTTCTTTCTTCTAAAGTTGACTGTTTCCCTATCTTCAACCCCTAAGTAAGGACCCCTTCCCCGCCCCCCACCCTCAGGAGGTTATTCCCTAGACAGAGATCTAGAGTGCTGATCTGGACACAGCAGTTAAGGGCTGAAAAGAAAAAGGAAAGGCATAACGCATGCACACTCGCGCGCGCACGCACGTACACGCGCGCACACACACACACGCACACACACACACACACCTGGCAAATCAAGGACCTTGGCCTTGGCTCATTGGGACTTGAGCCACTTGGTTAGGCCAGAGGCAAGTATACTGGTACCCATCAACTAAAGGTTAAAATCCTTTTTTTTTTTTCCTTCAACTCCAGCTTCCCTGAGCTCCTAACTGGTCATTTTTATCACTTCTCCCACTCTCCAAATCCCAGATCTGCAGCCGCAACTGGGATTACAAATACTTAAAAGTCTGTGGAGACTTTCCGCCAGAGCTTTGGGGACTTCCGACTTCAAAGTTAGTTGTTTCGGAAAAGAAAGACTAGGAGCAGTTGGTGTAGTTAGGGGAACATATAGAAGGGGAGATTAATTCCACGTACCGAGTGGAGAATTTGAGGATATGGGAAGACAGTGGACATCCTTTAGAATCTGAGGACCTACAAGTTTTATCCATACTTTCCCTGACTTTCGAATTTCAAGTTTATCAAGGTCAAGAATCAGAAAGGAACCAGGATGAGGTCACTTCAAATTCCGAGCTAAAGGCAAAGAGATATTCCCTATTCTGCAAGAATTTATTCTTGACCAGGAAAGTGTGTGTGTGTGTGTGTGTGTGTGTGTGTGTGTGTGTGTGTGTGTGTGTGTGTGTGTGTGTGTTTGTATGTGTGTGTGGGGGGAGATTATATTCTGAGGGACACTGGCAAAATTGATTTTATTTTTGAAAGACTCCATTAAATGGACATACCCAACTTCCAATTTCTCCATCTGGGAATAAGTTCAAAGTTCCTTTAAAAAGTCTTCCTGTTCTAGGGTGAATCTTATTTGGGTTAATTAGGGCCTTTAATTGCCAACAAAGCATCAAGTTGACTAGGGCCTCCGTGGAGTAACACTAACATCTATCTAACATAGATAAAATGGGCCTCTCTGGTTTTCTTTTCTAACTGCCAATGGCTGGAGATCTTTTCTTCCGCTGGGGACTAACTTGGAGTGGTGGTTTAAGTTCTAACCAGTGTCCCATCCTTTAAAGCAACTGAACAAGTACTGTTCTCATCTGGTAGGACTCTCCTACTAATGGGATCTCACTAAGTCCTCATCAAACTTCTCCCAATAGGAACTGATCAGCTACCACCGAAGTCCAATTCAGTTAGGTCACTTTTAAATTTCTCCTCATAGTAGACAAGGTGTATGAACATCACACTGTAAAAAGGGGGTTGTGTGTGAGCACCCCACTGTATAAGAGGGAGCTGGAGAGTGAGTTGAATCTTTGGGGATGCTGAGTCGCCCTCTTTCTTTTTCTCGAGACGAAGTTTGACTGCTGCCCAGCGGCGGTCGGGGGAAATAGGATCCAAAGGTGGGGACGAGAATGGGGGCTGAAGGATCCCAACTCAATTCCAGTCACGTCCCTTCCAGCTCAGAGGATGTCCTCTCCAAAATTGTTATGCAAAGGAGTCGAGTACGTGATCTCCTGGCGATAAAGGAGGCAAAGCCAAATATTAGAGGAGAAGTCAATAATGTATGAACAGATTAAGAAACCCATCTCGCAGACAATTATTGCAGCAATTGAAAAAGCGCCCTCTCTCCCCTTCTCCTCCTCTGTTTTTCTTCCTCCCTCTTGCGTCCCCAAATTATTAAAGATATATATGTATATGTATATATATATATATATATATATATATATATATATATATATATATATATATATATATATATATATATATTTAAATAGAAGACATGAGGTGTTTGTGGAAGGGGTAGACTTGTGGGATGAACCAAAGAAGGCAGATAAAATTTCTGGGTTACGTTGACTTTGGCTTTTCGATAAGGATGTGTGTGTGTGTGTGTGTGTGTGTGTGTGTGTGTGTGTGTGTGTGTGTGTTTAGGCTAGAGAATCACTGTAAGGTGTGCTTCGAATAGGTTTCTGACTATTTATATTTTTAGAGTTCTTGGAGTGGCCTAGCCTTACCCATTACTCAAAATGTTTATTAGCTCTCCTGAGAAATGAAGTTTGAGTTTTCCATAGATAATCCAGGAAAAATAAAGCAGAGAAAGGGCAATAAGCAGCAGTATTTTTTTTTCTTTTCCTTTTCCCTTTAAAGGGAGAGGTAGAGAGCTCCAATTTCAGCATTGAGTTTGTAGGGTTCAGTGTCTAGTCCAATTTTGAGTTTTTCTTGTCTTCGACCCCACTTTCTTCCTCTTCCCAGTTCAGACAGACAACAGCTGGCCTTCCAACCAGTTCAGTAGGTTTTCCGGAACCCTGGGGGACCATTTTCGTGATGAAAGCGCCACCTGTCGTCATTTTATAGAACATGCAAGTGTTTGTGGAAATTTCGGGATAAGGATTCACACTAAGGCAAGGATTTGTGTTTGAACAAACTGGAAGGACTCAAAGATCGAGGGACCCTTCTTAGGAATTTACTGCCCAATCAAGACTACCTGTGGTCCAGAAACTACGGATCAGGAAGGAATTTTGCAAAGGAACAATGCCCAAAGTTGTACTTAAAAACTTTAGCGAGGAGAAAAATAGTATTGGAATTGGATTTGCTATGTCACCTTGCAAAAAGAAAGAAAGCTCATCTGCGCATAACAAATACATCCTGCATGTTTATATACATATATAGGAAATAAATTATGTACATTAATCCCACGAAATTTGACTCTCAATGTCCCTTGCCTCTCCCAGATCCAAAAACATTTCCCTCAACACTTGATATTTCAGTAGAACTGAATTTTTCTTTAAATTGTTGGAATAATTTCCTAATATCCATAATAAATTTTAAAATTTATATTGCAATTCATTAAAGAATGAAGGTGATTCACCTAGCATTTATTTATTTATGCACCGGATTCAACTTGATAATCTGTAGGCCGTTCAAAGTCAAAGACCTGTCTCATTTTTCATATGCCACTATATACACCCAGAATTTAATATAGTGCTTTGCATGTAACAAATAAGTGTTAAGTTGGATTAAACTGGCTATTTCTACCATTCAGGGAAGGTATTTGTATATTCCTATCTGGTCAGGCGTTTCTCCCAAATGCATCACACTCCCACATTTTCCCAAAACTTCAAAGGACTTAAAGACAACATTTTTAGAGATGAGGCCTGAAAAACAAAATCTAAATAGGAAAAAACAAAATGAAAGGACTGAGGAACTTGGAGATCGAAACGAAATAAAATAAGATAAGATCCTAAAGTACAGTGAAGTGGGTGCACAAGCCTACAAATGTAGTTATTAAACTCAAAGGATCCAGGAAGTTTTGCAGGGTCTTGAGTCCAAAGAAAAAAAAATAACTTATTGTATCTACTTGTGAAAAGTAAAGCCTATAATTGAAGCAGTTAGTCAAGTAATCCAGGCCTCAAACTATGTTTCACTTAAAATATCCGTACAATAAAAGACTAAAAAGTGGGGTAGATTTTTTATTGTTGTTTTAATTTGTTTCTTTACCTGGAAATTGATTTTATCGGAACTTACTTAAATTTGCACTTTGCTTCGTATATTTAGATTGCCCTGAAAAAGCCCAAGCTAAGGAAGGAGACTCAATTTGCTAGGTGTGCTACTTTCCTCCTCAAATTGTGTGTATTTCATATGACGTGCAGGCACGATTTGTTTGGGGAAAGAAGGCAAAAAGATGTCTTCCGTGAGAATCAAAGGCCATCAGCCAGAGCAGAGGAAGGGAGTAAACATCTGAGGACTTGGCCTTCCTCCGTTGTTAAGGAGAAAGATTTACCATCAGATCTGGAGCCTTCAGGAGCGTTCTGGCTTGTCGTTCCAAACTGACCACAGTCCTGCCACTTTGCCTCCGTTAAGGAGGTTAACAGTGAATGGAAATGGGCCTGCTAGACTACCTCCCTCTGAAACACCCGAAATTTCGAATCTGCCACCTCATTATTGCCTTCTCAAATACCCCGGTGTCACCCACATGTCCTTTTTGTTGCGGGGACCCAGAAACTCTACTGAATCAGATGAAAACTACACCTAGATAAGATATACGAACTTTAACTTGGGAATTGAGCTGGGAGTTTCTGGGCATCACTAAAAGGAGCCTCTGGGTGCTTTTCGGAGTTATTTCATATAGACATTTTACACTGGGGCTTCTATCCTTTAGTCACGTCTCGTCCGGATTCACAGAGTTTCAGAATCGAAAACCAGAGATTTTTCACTGAAAGTAGACTACAGGGCCAAGACGGGTCACCAATACTGATTCTTAAATACCATGAATGGTTCTTCCTTACGCCGGCGCTTCCTCTCTGCAGAATTTGAAGAAAAGGACAGGAGGAGTAGGGAAAGGGAGGATAGTGGAACTGCGTTTGAGCTTTAAACTAAGAATGAAAAATCTATGCGCAGGCCCGCTCTCCTGACTCCAGATAGGAATGGAAAGGGAAGATGTGTGAGTTGACGAATTTGGTCATTTGTCGGCCGGGATCGCCACTTGTCCTAGGTTTTTTAAAACTCTCAAACAAAGCTCAAGTTTCCCCATATAAAGCAGCTCGGGAGGCTGTGGAGTTTTTCTCCCGGACCACAAGTCCTATTTGAGAGTTGCGGAGCGGTGACTGCGATCTCTGCCCTTGGATGACCTCTGAAAAGGTTTTTCTCCAGATCCGGAAAAGATGGAACTCTAGGACCCTAGATCCAGAAATTCAAATTAGGCAGGATTAAGGCGAATAGATCGGGAAAGATGCTCCGACTTTATAAGATGGTGAGGAGAGAGTTTTGCATTAGACTAATGTTTATGTGGATTGAATAGTTTGGGATTCTTTCAATCCACAATATGGGAAGATGGAAGGAGAGGCTAATTTTCTCCCACGTTTGTAAACTGGAAGTTTCCAAATATCATAACCTAGTAAGATGCTCAGGGGCAGGAACACAGATCTAGGAACAACTAAAACGCACTCATATGTGCCGCGGAAGCAACGAAATACAAACCTTCATTTCTAAAATCAAACATTGAGGTGAAAAGTAGACAACTTAGTACATCGCTTCATATTTCCAAATATCTGGTTGTTTGCCATGTTGCTGATTTTAAAACTAAGATTTGGGGATTGCCTTTTCCACTTTTCATTCCAAACATTTGGATATAAAGGCAGAATAAAAAAAGATAGAACTAGAGAGCCAGGAAGACAGTATGAGAGGAGGCAATCAGGGACAGTCCAATGGTTCAGCAGTCCCAAACTACCCGTCACGTGGCTCTTGTATTAAATCTAATATAATACACAACTGGGTAAGAATGTGACTTTGCTAAGAAAACCCCCGAAAGACATGGTGATGGGGTGGGAGAGCGAAACGCATTAACCGGTTGTCTCCCAGACTGTAGGAAGAATTATTGTCAGTGAGAGCATGTGTAGACAGATGTCGTCTCCCCCTCTCCAAACCCCAAGTTTTTGGAGCTGGCCACCCTGTCATTATTTCCGGAGTGGGGAGGGGAATCCTGCCCAGTAAAAGGGGCAAATCCGCTTCTGCTTCCACCTGGGGTTGAAGTGAAATGTTTCAGTGGGGCTCCTTTACTCGTTCGGGAGAGGGATGGCCTGCTGGGGTCAGAGGGCGCAGTGTGCAGCTGGCGAGAACCAACCGAGTGGGTCTGACCCACATGGGAGAAATCAATGTTATGTAAAGTCCCGGGCTAGCGAGTCTCCGATCCATAGAGAAGGGAAAGGAGTGTGCACAAAAAAGAGCGAGGTTCTGGAAGCTGGTAGACAGACCAGTCAGTGAGTGGAAGGAAGAAACGCTCCCAGCGCTTCTCCTGCCCGAAACCTCAATTCGAGGACCTAGCTGTCAATCTACTCTCCTGGGGCTGTGTTCCCTCGCTCCCTACACCAAGCTTTTGGAGTGGCGAGTGCAGAGTTTAGGGACGAAGGTCAGAAAAAAGAGTTCGTGATTGAAATAGGGAGGAGAGGGGAAAAAACAAAAATTAAGAAACTATCTTGCTGTAATCTGCCTGCTTTTGCTTCTGGGGGAACAGCGGAGGATGTCTCTGACTCCCTGATCTATCTTAGAACCCGTCCCAGGATGCAATCAGAATCCCAGGACTCCAAACCCATTCTGGAAGGAGCGAAGGACTAGGAGCGTGGAAATAGAATACAGTGGAAATTGCAGTCCTTGCCCTCGAGGAATTTAGGCTCTAAATGCTGGAAACAAAAGAAATGAGAATTAAAGAAGGAAAGGTTAAGAGAAGATTAAATAAACCCCAGGCTTCTCGAGGCTCACATTTCCCTCACCCCATGGTGCATTTATAATGATAACCGCTCCTGTTGTGCTTTAAAGTTTACCAATCTGCTTTCCTCAAAACAACCCTATGAGGTAAGTAGTGTGTTGCAACCTCATAAGGAGAGCTATAAACAGAACGGTTTCTGTGATGCTCTTCCCAACCCCACACGAACTGTCCTTTTTTCCAAGGTTGTGGCGGGTTGGGAACTTTGGAATAGAAGAAAAATTGAGCCTCCAGTAGGAGTTTGCCAGATGTCTAGGGAAGAAAGGGGAGTTACTTATTATCCTTGAATCCTTTTCGACAAGTGAAATTGTAATAGTTAAGGAGATCCTACGCTGGGAATAAGTTGTGGAGAACGTCTTGTTGCTCTCTTAAGGAGTTCTCAGTCCCTCTCGATGTTTTCCTATTTCTGTTTCTCTGTCTCTATCCTTGTTTGTCTTCCTTCCTCTGTTACAAAATCAGGAATGGCAATGGATCCCTTTATACACAGAGCTAACGCGTCTAGTGCTATGGATATGGATGCAAGTGAATTTGCCTGCTTCCTGTAACACTTGGAGGGCTGAGAGAAATCTTAGGTGAAAATAAGTTTCCACTAATCTTTCTGGCACATATTAAAGCTCCTCGTCAGGCTTAGAGGTAAGGCCCTGACTCCTCCCCGCCCCCCCCATCCTCCTCATCTCCTATTTCTATTCCCATTCCCCTATATTTTTATAGACCAATTTCAGCATTTGTCAGATGCTAAAAACTTCCTATCAGAAACTGACATGTTTGAGTCTTATAACCCTGTGGTTTTATAGATGCTTTTAATGGAGAGGTTTGGAAAGGGAGTCATACTGCCAGTTAAAAGGTGTCAGCACTTTTGAATGAATGTGAATTGGAACTTGACAGAGACATTTTGTAAGAGGTGTCTGGCCCTCAAGCCAAAGATACATCAAGGAAAAAGATACCGAAGACACCATTCTGGGAGAATCATCCAATGGGAAGCAGTAACCTCAGCTGTGGAAAATGATATAATGTTTGGTGTGACAGAACTTGACTTGAACCAGGGTTATTTATCTTGGCCATGTCACCGGAGGGATACAAGCCAAAGGACTCAACTTCAAATCCCCACTTGTCTGGTGACCTTTTAAGCAGCATCTTTTTCTCTCTTACTGCCAGTCTCCTCATCTATAAAGTAGGAACTTGATTACCACCCACCACACAGGAATGTTGCAAGAAATAACTAATTAAACTACTATAACGTGCTTTGAAAATATTAAATGCCATATAAATGCCTAATCCTAACAATAATCATAATAGCAGTAATTATGTGCCACAGAGCACATCCTTAAAGAGTCTGGTGGTAGGGCCAATTGCAGCCTCGGCTTGGGTTAGGAGAATGGGGGATATTCACCATTGAATGGCACTCCTCATTCACTCCCAGCCCTGCAGCAAGATATATAAAGTCCCAGATTGGACTCTCCACATTCCATTCCTGAGCCAGACGTTGATGGAAAGCTCTACATGCACTAATGAAAGGTTCCTTGCCCTTCTTCCCCAAAGGTTTCTGCTGCATATATATAATTAGTCTGCAGTGTTTGATCAAGAAGGGGGCTGCTAACACTCTTTTACTCAGGAGATTCCAGATTCCAAATTTGATCTGGCTGTCACTTTGATCAGCTCTGGTCTCTTAGGGAAATATATGGTTGGGATCCCAGAACTTTTGTCTGAAGACTTGGGTGTTTGGGCAGGGGATGCAAAGACTCAATTAAATCTTCTGCTCTTCTAGAATAGTTACAAATCGAAGTCACTTTTTGCATATAGTTTTGGAGTGCAGTGGGTGAAAAAAACAAAAACAAAATAACAGAACAGGTTCTGTTTTGAGATCCCCTCATAAGACAAATTTGAAATGTACTTCCCAGAAACTGTCAACAGTTTAAAGTTATTCTAGATAATGGAGCTATAGCAGGTTCTTATGGAACATAAAGGCTACTAGGTGACTCAGAAGTGGATACGACATTGGGCCTAAAACCAAGAAGATCTGAGTTCAAATTTTACTTCAGACATTAACTAGCTAGGTGATCCTAGGCAAGACACTTAACTTCTGGTTCCCTTAATCCATTAGAGAAGGAAATGACAAACCACTCCAGCTTCTTTGCCAAGAAAACCCCATATAGGGACATGCAGAGTCACACATGACTAATCAATTGAACAAGAACACAGAAAATGAGGTGTGTTTCAGACATCTTTCTTAACTGTGAGACTGACATCAAATAAAAATAAGCAGGTCTTTTCACAAATGTCCATCAGAGAAGGGAGAACTATAGAAATTCTTGAGCCAAGGTGGCTTTAATCTGTTTTCCATTTCCATTTGGACTTAACATTTTCAGTAAAATTCAATCCATTTCAATTCAATAAATCTCGAGTGTGTACTAATAGTATATGGAACTTTGTACACTCTGTGAAAAAATGCAAATGTTTCTTCAAACAGTAGTAAGAACAAAGTTGTGAAAACAAAGGACATGATACAGTGGAGATAGAGCACCAAACATGTATTATGTTTAGTCAAAAGCTTGAGTCTGAATCTTTATTCTGTTATTAATTGTGTGATTTTTTAGCCTGTGTGGTTAACCTTTGTTCCTCAGTTTTCTAATTTGTAAAATGGTGAAAGCAATACTTTTTAAAAACTTACTTGATAGGTTTATACGAAGTTTAATCGGTTATAAATGTAAATTTTTGTTTTTGTTTATTTAAGGGGAAGAATTTTAACTTCTGATTCGGTACAGTATATTTGAACACTTCAAACGATCTGGATGGGTATCCCTTCCAGTATATTTAATGTTTCTTTATCCTGTGTGATTCTTGAAGCTCTTTTCTAAATTCTATTTAGAGGATTTATCCAACTTGTTGGAAACCTTCTTCTGGGCAATGGTTTCCAGTAATTGGTTCTTGAACTCCTTGGGGATTTGAGATGAGATCCAAAGGGATCATATTAAAATTTTTTTAATGTAATCTTAAACTTCTTTAATGTAATTCTTTAGTGTAAATGATTTCAGAATATTATGTGTAGCATATTAAATTATTTTGAGGATAAAAATCATTTTTGATTATTGTTTGTGTAGGAATTTGGGGAACAAAAAGTATGGAGAATCACTCTATCTAAGCCCTTTGAAATTCTGAGTATCAGTGTCAATTCATGTTGATAATCTCTTCTCCCTCACTTTAGCTCCCAGACAAGCTAACCTCTTGTTCTTACCCTACATTTACATATCATTTACTCCCTTATCATTGGTCAGATGCTCCTCCTGCCAACCATGTTGCCTTTGGATTCTTTAAAGATTTTGGCATACTCCATTATTCTCAGCTATATACCATGATATTAATCTTTAAAAATGTGGAGGAGTTGCCTAACATCACTGAAGGTGATATGCTGATTTCTCAAAGGCAGTCCAGGCAACCCTATTTCTCATATTCAGTTCTGAGATGACATACACAAACTTTAGAAATCTGTCTTTGCTCAGGATTCATATTCATTCTATGCTTTGACCAACTCCCACACTAAGCTTTAAACAGTTCAGAGAAGAAAATAGAACATAAAGAAACTATGGAATCTTTAAAGATATTTAATATTAGGAGAAAGTATTCTTGGTTTGATTACTCATTCTGGACGTAAGAGACTGTAGTCATATACTACATTTTCATGATTCCTGAAGGTCATGAATTCTATGGTTCCTCATAGGATCAAAGATTTAGACCCTGAAAGTCATCTCAGTCAATCTCTTTATTTTCCAAATGAGGAAACTGAAAAAGAAGAGAAGTTTGGTGGCTTATTCAAGATCCCACAAATAGTAAGTGGTAGAGACAGGATTTGAATGCATATTCTCTGACAACATGTGCAGGGCTCTTTCCTCTTTACCATACTGGTCACACACTCATTTAGTCCAATGTCTTTATTTTATTTGTAAACTTTTTTCCCCATTAATGACCATTAATTTTCTCTCTGCATTCCTCCCCACTAATTGAGCAATAATAGCAAAGCAAAAGCCTTATTAACAAAAAAGAACAATCAAGCAAAGCAAATTCCTAAGTTGGCTATGCAGAAAAATCCATCACCTCTCTGTGAGAAAGTGGGCAGCATGCTTTCTTCGTCCCTGGATTTGATTTTTTTCTCAAACTGAGGTAAATAAGCCTCAGAGAAGGCACAGTAATTTATAGAGGGGCCATGCAAGTTCTAGTAGTCAAGACCAGGTTCAATTCCAGCTCCTTTGACTCAGAAGTCATTGCTCTTTTACATGATACATTAGCTGCCTATCAATGTTCTCATTTCCCAGGTTCCATTTACGCTACTTCAGTTTCATGTGACCTAAAGAGCAGCCTTGTATTGATCTTTTTTTATCAGCACCATGCCATCTGCTCCTCAAAGCTTCTTTATTTGGGTTTTCATTTTCTTAACTTTAACCACTGAAATATCAGGCAATTCAAAAGTTTCTGTTTACATTATGAGACAGGCCAAATATCATTGAATGTAAGCATTTTAGGCTGATATTTCACCACTTGATTAGAAAATTAACTATTCTATGGACTAAAAATATTTACATGCATATACATATAAATGTGTATATGCATGTATTCAGGAATACCATGGGCCAAGTCCTATACTGGACCTTCTTTAGGCATAGATAAGTGAAACAGAAATAGTTCTGATCTTGAGATACTTACAGTCTAGTAGAAGAAATAAAAGAAATATAATAACTATAACATAAAGTCGGATATGCTAAGTACTATGAAATATGCAATTCAAAGGATTATGTTCTCATGAGATGATCCAAATTCCACTGAATATAAACATTTTGGACAATATTTCAGTACTAGATTAGGTAGCTAAACATTTATTTCAACTAAAACAATATCAAACACATACTCTAATAATAACTAACATTTATCTAGAACTTCAGGTCTATAAAGCATTATATTTGATCATCATAATAGTCCAGATAAGTAATCATTAAAGGTATTATCAAATCTATTTGAAAAGATAAAGAACCTGAGATTCTGGAGAGTTTAAGAGACCCATTTTTGTTCATATAGTTTATAGGTATCAAGGGTGAAAATTGGATTCTGCTTTTCTTTTAATTTCAGGGCCAACATTCTTTGCACTATATCATGCTGTTTTTTCAGTATCTGAGCAGGTTGCTGGATATAGACTATTTCCAACTCCCAGGAAGCGTGCAGTGATGAGACATCTTATGGTACAAAGTGGAACATGATAAGTCCCAGAAAAAAGGAGAAGAGTAACATGAAATTCACAGAAGGGAAACATTCCTTCTCCTTGAAAATCAGGGAACACTTCATAGAGGCAACATCATTTGAGTTGGATCTTAAAGAATGTGTAAAATTTGAATAGGTAAGTTATTCTGAGAAGAATGTCAGAGTGAACACATGTATACACACATACACAAAAGTATTGAACCCTTCTATAGTTTTGCCCTAATCTACCTTTCCTCTTCTATTGCAATGTCTTTTTTTTTTTTTCTTGAGGGAGTCAGGGTTAAGTGACTTGTCCAGAATCACACAGACACTGAGTGTCTGAATTCAGATTTGAACTCAAATCTTCCTGACTCCAGGAAACAATGCTCAATCCACTGTGCAACTTAAATGCCCCAAACAATATCTCTTTTCATAGATTTGTTTTACATAACCCACAGTCTTCTAGCATTTGTGTTTTTCTTGTTTTCTTTAGATTTGTGAAAAGCCTACACAAATATCAAATAAATCCTTTATGGAAATTAACATACCAGTGTTTCAAAGGATTAAAAGATATTGATTGGACTTTTTGCCTATGTAGATGGTGACAGTTTAGGAATTCCAGTTCTTGCTTCTCTTTCTTCTCCACATATGGCTTTTGGACAAGTCACTTCCCTCACTTGTCAAATGGAGATGATCCCAAACATCCTATCCAACTCTACATTTATGAAACAATGATTGTTTCCCCAAATTTCTTGATAAAAGTATATTCTAGAAAATTCCAAACTACTCCGTCCTTCAATCAGATTAGCTTTGAGGTGGAGGTTAGAGATCAGAGTCCCTCTAGAGGTATGTCTGGTTCTCATAGCTGGATAAGTCATCTTTCTAGACCCCAAGGGGAAAAACTGATGGAGGGAGACTATAATATGTGGGGTTATAAAAAGTTTTGCTGTGATTGTTGATTCCCTTCTGATGGATTTCTCCCTTATTATATAATCCCAAGTGTTTTCTTTCTCAAGAAGCTTTTTTTAGGGGAACCACAAAGAAATCTTTCCTTCAGTAGACATTTAAGGTCCTCAAACAGACAGGGTCCCTTCCTTCAGGTTAAATATTCTAATGAACAGAACTTAATTTCATTTCTTCAATACTAAAAAGGATACCATGGAGACAGAAAACAGCAGAAGCTGGTAGGATTTGTTTTCTTGTTTGTTTGTTTGTTTTGTTTTTTGTTTTTTGTATCTTATTTACTCTTCAACATCTTTTTCATTTTTCCTGGGAATAACAGAGAGCTATAAAGAGTTAACATTTTAACCAAACTGGGTACAAACTCATTTTAAGTCAGTGAGCTTCTTTGCGTTTCACTTAAAGGGAATATTTTGGGCAAATATATCCCCCTCCTGTTTCTGTCCCATGTTCATGTTTTTTTTTTTTTTTTTTTTTGGTTGGAGTGCAAATTTAGAAGAAGCTGTTCAGTTGTGAACGTTTTTGTTTTTCTGAGTTAAAGTTGATTGTTGCTTTGTAGCTTCCATTTTTCACTTTGAATGGAAAAATGTTTTGAGAAAACAGAGTGATGAATATCATGAATCACTTATTCTTCTAATTTTTAACAAATTCTTTGACTCATCTCCTCCCTAGACTCTAGTAGCATCATAGAGTCTCTTTCTCCAGATCAGATAAATCCTCCCAAGAGACTGGTAATGTTCTAGATAAGATTAGAGCAGTAGTTGCAGATTCAAGTTGTTTTCCACAAAGCGATTGTCAACCAGAAGACAGCCCCTCCTCTCTGAGATTCTGACATAGGAAACTAGCTATTCAGAACTCATGCAAATCTGGAGACAGAGTATGAGCTATTAAGAAAACATTCAAGGAGCAGCAAACTATAGGCAGTGAAATGTGCTTGGTGCTAAAGGAGATGAAGTAATATATACATACATACATACATACATATATATATATGATCTCAAAAAACTTACGATTGTTATACTGGTTTCTTAACATTCTAGCTTTCTTTGAGGGTGAGAGGAGATCCAAAAATGCAGGTTCCAAATGACACAGAAGCAAAATAGTTGATCATAATTTTCCAGCTCTTATGTGTTCAGGAAGAAATAGTGTGGGCTGATTTCCATTTCCTTTGTTCTTGAGTGAGAGAACCTGCTTGGCCATCAAATGATAATTGGAAGAACACTTTTCATTACTAGATAACCCATGGTTTTGTTTATTTATAATCTATGTGTTGCAGTGACCTCTATGACTGGGAAATTGGTCTACCTGGTCAACTTGGTTCTCTTTTAATCCTCCATTCCCTCCCAACCATTCTCTAATATCTTAATGTGTGATCAAGAAAATATTGGAAAAAATTGATTTTTTTTTGCCTCTCTCCTTTCATCTCTTTCATAGAGTGACAAGCATTTGGATGAAAAATGGGGGAAGTTAATTCCCAAATCCCAAGTTTCCAAATTCCTGAAGTTTTGATGACAACACCTGCATTTCAGACTTGATTTTCTTATTTATATATTCAACTGATAGTATGTTATCATGTTCTACCTGGCATGGATAGGACTTATTTTGGCTTTCAAATTAACTTCCCATTAAAGATGGATAAGTGACAATAGGGCCAAAGAACATAAATCCTCCTAAAGACTGCAGAGAAGAGACACTGAAATGATTCCCATTACTTCAAAAATAGAAACTGCTAAAGGATTTCTGGATCAGACAACTCCAACTCAGCTACTGGGAAATTGGACTCTATCTGGGATGGCAGTGTAAATGAACATCCCAATTGCTTAAGGCCCTGCCCCTGGAGCCAGAATAGGTCAGGCCTTTTTCCAGCATGTCTCATCTAGAAGTCCAATTTGATTGGAGGGCTATTTTAACAGCTGGCAAACTCTGGAGTCATATGGTTTCCAAATGTGGTGTTTGAGTTGCTGATCTGGCTGGGTTTAAATGTTCCAATTTGCTTCTGCAGCTTCCCAATACACCCCCCCCCCCCACCATGTAAAAGTGATACAGAATTATTTAATTTATTTTCTATATTTTTTATTCTTTCCTTAGGAGAAGTTCCCTTTGCATTCACCTACTTTCCCCAGCTCCATTCCCAAATCTCTCAAAAAGAGTATAATATAAAGAAATGATAACAATCAGAAAATATATATTTGAGTGTTGTATTTTGCCTATAGTATCCATAATAAATGTGTTTTGAAGTAAAAGCTTTATCCCTTCCAGGGATTTTTGCATTGATTCAGTTTAAACATAAAATTAGGGGCTGTACTATTCAGCAGGTGGGAAAAGATTGGAGAAGATGGGATAAGGAGGAGCAGAGAGAATGCTGACTTTTACTAACTGATCTCACTGAGTTAATATATGGAAAGCACTTTGCAAATCATAAAGACCTACATAAATCTTATAATCATTGTTCATGCTGTTGCTGTTGTCTTATCCCTATAGGCAATAGTGGCTATTTACACCTTTTCATGGTTGTTTATTCCCTTTTATTCTATTCTCTTAGCATAAATCAGGCAAAAATCAAAGTCATCATAATTTCTATTCTAAAAACCCAAGCCTATCTCATAAGGCTTAAGAAAAATTGAGGATGTCATCTGGGCATACAGAAGAATCTCTTCCAAATAATGGCCTTAAGCGACATCTTGTGGGCATTGGTAAGTACTACTCATCTTCCTCCCATCTGTCCCTCCAGAAAATTGTGAAATCTGGAAAGTACTTGAGAGTAATAATAATAATAACAACAGCAACAACAAGAAAAGCTAAACATTTATATAGTGCTCTCAGAATTGAAAAGTACCTTACAAATATTGTAATTTTATTGTCTTATTTTATCCTGACAACAGCTCTTGGAGGTAGGCACAATTATTATTCTCATTTTCCAGATAAGAAAACTAAGGTGAACACAGAAGTTAGGTATTCTGTCCAGGGTCACACAACTAATTAGTATCTATCTATTTTCTTGTTAGTTGCCTTTTTTCCCTTTTGAACTTCATCTGCAACCTGGCAACTAAATGCTTTCATATTCCATGTCCACTCATCCTTCCCTTCCTAGAAGAAAGTGGTCAGCCCAGAGAGCCCCAATTCTGCTTTTTTGCAAGCCTTAAAATACCGAATGAATGACAGATATTTTATGCGCTTTTTGACCTTGAAAAAATTACTGGATGTCAAGTTCCTCATTTATAAGATGAGAGAATAAATCTAGGTAATATCTCCAAGGAATCCTAGGAATGTGTCTGAGAGGAGACAGTTTGGAAAGGGGAAAAGGAGGCTAGAGAGATTTGGGGACCTGCCTTTGAGGCATACAATCTTAGTGATACAACCTCTCAAAGCCACAGGCAACTTTATACAATCAATAGAGATTATGTCTATTCTTTTTTGACTCACTTATGGGTAAATTGAAAAGGAAAGACAGTATTTCCAATTATCACAAAGGATAAATAATACCTAGACTACCCACAAGGACTTTCAGTAAGGTTACTAAGTTAAACTAGAGTGGACTTTAGACATTGGCCTCCTGTTCCCTATCTTATCTTTTCCATCTCTCTCTGATATGCTAGATAAGGTGTGAGATTTTCAGAACTTCAGCTATAAATTTAGATTAAGAATGATCCCTTTAAAGACAGAGAAGATGCCATTTTTCATTGGTGGAAGGAATTCCCCATTGTGAATATCTTACACTAATACAATGACATTTCTGACACACAGAATCATAAACAAACACATCCATGCAAATATTTAAAGAGGAACATTATACTTAATGGGAAGCCTGTTACACTAGAGTGAATACTGACCAGTAGTTAAATAGCTATACTCTCTGGGGCAAGATGTGGCAGAGTGAAAATAATACTGGATTTGGAATCAGAGAATCCCACTTTCATATCCAAGCTCTCCTCCTCTGTCCAGTCACTTCAATTCTCTAAGTCTCAGTTTCTCCATTTATAGAAAGGGTATTAACTACAGAAGATCCCTTTTAAAATCTCACAAATATGCTTCTTTTCACTTTGGTTTTATTGTACTTTTCCCCTTAATACTTTTGTAAAATTTTTTGATTTTTGAAAATTCTTATTGGACTTGGTGAAATTCAGGAAGTGAGGATTTACTGGTACTTAGTGGATACCTCAATTTCCTCCTCTGTCAAATGAGTCGGAGAAGAAAATGATAAATCATTCCCATATCTTTGCTAAGAAAAGTCTAAATAGGTCATGAAATATCAGATATGACTGCAACAATTCAATGAAAATAACAAAAAGTGGATACCAAGAGGGGTGATGATGGCTGGTGACAATCAGGGATTTTTTTATAGATACTACTGATAATCATACTTAGCAACACAGAGATACATTTTAATAACCAGATTATTAGGCCCATGATTAAAAACAAAACAAAACAAAACAAAACCAAAAAAGAGTAACACTTTCAAAAATTCTAGATAGGACAAAGTAATTTGAATATAACTAGAATTTTTAGAGTCCAAAGGGAGATAAATATTTACACATAAAAGAATAGATAGAGAAGGATTTATTTTTAAATTTTCAAGGTAACCAAGAAATGCCCATCATAAGTAAAATTAAAAAGATGAGTCAGAAATTGTTTTAAACTATGGAGACTGTGGAGCAAAGCAAAATATTTTCACCTTTGTTTCTCATGTTTTTTTTTTCCTTTTTGATCTGATTTTTCTTGTACAACATGACAATAATAGAAATATGTTCAAACTAATCACACATATTTAACCCTATGTCAAACTGTTTGCTGTTTTGGGAAAGGAGGAGGAATTACCTGAGTTAAACTTTTTGGAGGTTTCAGCTAAATTCCAAAAAGCTTCAGTTAGGACTTTGGAGTTCAACATCAAAAGCTGTGCCTATTCTTCCAGGATAATTTACTCATATAATCATCATCTAGAACAAAATTAATCTCCATGTGTGTTAGCATTAGTTATAGGCTACCTTACATTTAGAAATGTTTATGTTTGGCTGATAAAGAATGGAATAAACCTGGGTCCAAACAGACATATTGTACCTGAGATCAAAGATAATATTTTCTTTTTCCTTTATGTTAGTTGATCTTAAGTAGACTAGGAAACACTCTCAAATCCATCTTTTCAATTCACTCAACCAACTACAGTACTTATAGATTCCAAACTGTATATTCAAAATTGACCGTAGGAAATGATAGATCCTTCCCATCAATCATCATCCTGGAATCCCTTTAAGGGAGCATCCCTAACACATGTCAGAGATTGAAATTTTCCTATGGAAAAAGGGAAAGGTAGTAAGCCATCTCTAGGGGAGCTGCCAAATCACTACTCCAATCTGGACACAGATTTGGAAAAACACAGCATGCTTCTAACTCCTCTCCAACCAACTGTAAAGAATATCCTGTGAGAAATCTCTTTTGGATACCTCTCATATGTGACTTTTCTCTTTTTCTCTTTCCCTAGTATGGAGGCTGGATTACCACATAATAATTCATTTAGAAAGGCCTTTGCTGCCAAATGTAGGATTTGAAAGAGTTAGGAGAAATGGATCAAGTCTTCTCTTTTGAAAACCCCCTCAGGCTCACAACTTAATACAGTGATTGGCCCTAATTCATTGACTAATGCAAAAGAACACATGATTAAGCATAAAAGTCCTGGGTGCAAAAACCTGAGTTTACTATTTATTATTCACTTTAGGTAAGTAATTTCATCTCTGTTTTGGGCCTCAGTTTTCTATTCTATAAAATAAAGTCATTGGACTACATAAATATAGCTCAAAGTTCTGTGATCCTATAATTTTTTGATTCCATGTTCTCACACTTGATAAAAGCCTCTTCGATACTGGCCCGCACGTTCATTTTAGTATAATAGTATTTGTGTCAAAATGTTAGCTGGGTCCTTACATCCGTTCTTCTCTCTCATATCCCCAGCTAAACGATGGCCCAGAAGTTCTATCTCCCTGAAGATGATTGAATTTCTGGGTTGCATGACTCAGAATTAGAGTTGACAGATGGGGCTGGAGAATTTCTGATGGGTTGAGTTGGAGGGAGGGGAAGTTCTTTCTCCAGTTACAGAACTTATACTGAGTATTAGAGATCTTTCCTCCTCATAGGTTAGCTCAAACTTTGTATTTCTCTATCACCCACCTCTGAAAAGGTGAACCCAAACTGACCTTACTAGCTATTGTATTCCTGGGATCTGGAAACATTAGCTAAACATTGATGGGGAGGAAATAGAGGCCAAGAAATATTCTTCACTCTATTTAACTTAAGCAATATTCTCATAAATCCAGAATTGTAATGCCAGAAAGGATTCACTCACCTTTTAGAGATTGCAAAATAAATAGCTTTTCAACTCTCCTGCATTGTGAAGATTGCTTTAACATCCTTACATGTTTTCTCTGTCAGAGACACACAATTAAGTCTTTTCGAGGCACCAAGTGTCCAGGAGGTACTGCTTGGGAAAACTGCAGTAATGAATAGATAAGAATCATTTATGATTAGCACAATCATCTTTCAGACTAATATTTGCACACACAATGGTTTTTTTAAACCACTGAAATTAGTAGATGATCTTCACTCAAATGATATAATGTACCATATAAATGTAAGCTATTATTATTTTTTATTACTTAAGCTAAACATTTCCATTATTAATTTCCTTGCTTTTGTAGAGAGCAGAGATTACCTTTAGCTCAGCATGCCCAAATTCAGACTCAGAGGAGTCAGCATAAATTACATTTTATTGGAATTACCATTGTTTTGACGACCAAATCAGTCTTTTAGAACTTGACACCTACTATAGCATGGATTGACAAAGGTTTGGTGGTAGGGAAAATGAACAAAGAAAAATGTTTGTTTTCTGTCAATGCTATTTTAATGTGTTTGACTTAATAAGTCAGTCAACAAGCTTTTATTAAATTTGCACTATGTGCTAGGCACTAAGTAACAAAGATACAAAGAAGGGCAACAAAAAAATACCAAAAAAATAGTCCCTCATCTTAAGGATTTTAGCAACAGGATGTAGTAAAATAAAGTTGTATTATTAGGGTTTTTTTTTATTATTATATGACATTTTATTGTTAGTTCAACATCTTAGTTTAACTGAAACCATTTTGTTTTAAACCTCCATTTAATGATTGGGCAGTTTGGGGTAAGTTGGTTTTTCTATAAGTTGCTTTTCAATAATAAGCCAAGCACTTGTGTGAAATGATGTAGTAAGAAACATGAATAACTGATTTTTAAATTTAAAGAACTGATAAATATAAATGGGCCTCCTGATAAGACAGATTGCTAATGAGAAAAGTATCATAAACAACTTTATCAATAATTTTAAAGTAAACACATCAATCAAATTAATTCATAAACAAGAACACCCATAACTAAAATGATTTAAAAAAAAAAGAAAAACCTACTTGTGGGGCCAGTTGACCACCTTTGACAGAGACATAAATGAGATATGGGGAGGGGAAGAGATAACCTTTCTGAGTCCTTTAAAATTCAGATTGGCTTGCTATTAGAGGATTGAATTGTTTATATGTTTTAAGTAATAACGATTGTTTGCATGCACTAAGTGTAAGTCTAATTAGTGATTATCTCTACTAGTTAGTATAAGTAATAGTAAAGTTAGCATTAGCAATGGTAAATATATGCGTGCAATACATGTTACATGGGGAGTGACAGCTACTAGGGAAAGCTATCTGGAAATTGATCCTCAAATTAACTTTGCAAATTATGATATGCAAATAATGCAAGAAGTCAGTAAGACAAATTCCACTGAACAGAAAAGAAGGATTTGTTGTTATGGTAGCTCCAGATCTTGGATTTGACAAGGGTTTGGATTTGCCAATCACAGGCTTTGAGATACCATGTTCTCCCTATCGCAATAGATATCACTTGCTACATCTCCCTTTCACAGAGTTAGGGGGAGTTAAGGTAACAACAGGAATAGTAACATACCACTAAATGGAGAAAATGGCATTGACTTCAGGGAACTGGGATATAGGGAATGTGATCCTTAGATGTCTTGGAAAGGAGGAAAGGAAGAGGAGCCTAAGTAGGATTAGAAAGTTTCCTTTGCTGATTTCTTTCTGGAACAAGATATAGTACATGATTCCCATAGAATACCAGGAATGAACTTTTTCTTCCCTGCTCTTTAGCTAACATCTGAACTCAAATTCCCTTCACCTACTTTTACTTTGCCATATTATGCAGGCAATTTTTTTTTCACCCTCTAAATTTCCCACCCTGGGATAAAGCCCCAGAGATCCTGTGCTAATTATGCCCTTTTTTATTTATTTTTATTTTTATTTATTTATTTTTTTTTAGTGAATAGGGCTTTGAAGGAAGGTTAGGTTTTCTTCAATTAGCTCCCAGGGACTTAAGCTCTAGTTCTTAATTTTCCTCAGTCCCACTACCCCTGGACCTGATAAACACTAGATTTAGGCTCATCAGAAATGTAGCAGCTTTCATTAAAATATGTCCTGGGATGTGGAAAAATTGAGAAATTGATAAAATTTGGCCTTAATGTCTCTTTCTTAACACAATGGTTCTCCCATCCCAACTTTCTCTCAGGAATGTTGCTGAGATGAGTCAATTATGCTTCAATTGGAAGTCTCCTTTCTCATTGATATTTTCATTTTCAACTTTAACTTTATTTGTTTAATGAGAGTCTCTGTTGGCCTAACAAAAGAATTCCAGGTATCAGGGAGCAAAGTGGGAAGATACTTTGATGGACAAAAGATGCCTTCTTCAGTGTCCCCGAGATTGAAACAGGGTGATTGTTTACTTAATTATACATAGATCTGATGCTTTCAAAAGTCAATTATTCTGAATAATTATTAAAGGGTGGACTATGTGAGGAGTTTATTTGGTTTTGGATAGTCAGATAATTTTATACTCACAATGCATCAATCAATATATACTTTTTATTTAAGGTTTCCTATATACCAGGTGCTGTGGGGACATACAAAAAATATGACTGTCTTTCCTCTCAAAGAGACTGCAATTTATTTGGGGACACAAAGCATATTCCTGAAAAGTTAACATAAAAGAAATGCTACAAAGCCATATATGATGAATTACTGAACAAGTATATCAAATAATGTTCTAGAAAGTCATAGCAGTTAGTCATCTGGAATAGACCAGAAACTGTTCTTGGAAAAGAAATCTTCTTAGTTGAGTCTTGAATTATGCATTTGGATAGTTGGAGGAAAGTAAGGGATATTCTAGATAGGGGGAATAGGAATAGAGGAATGAAGGCAGGGAAAAAGACTCCAATAGGAAGAATATGGGATAGTTAGATGGTGTAGTGAGAACAACTGATCTTCCTTAGTTCATATCTGACCTCAGATACTTACTAGGGCAAGTGTGATCCTGGGCAAGTCACTTAATCCTGTTTTCCTCAGTTTCCTCATCTGAGAAGAAAATGGCAAACCACTCCTGTATCTTTGTCAAAAAAAAAAAACCTTATATAGGATCACAAAGAGTTCATTGAAAATCAACTGAACAATAACAAAGGCCGAGATACATATGAGAAGGCAAGTTGGTTGAGTGTTCAGACATGGGATGTCATTGGTGATAGGAACTCCTCCAGGAGAAAAGTCCCTCCACCTATGTATATCAGCAACTACTTCAAGTTCTAGTTTTAGAGTTGCCTATGGAGCTAGATGGATGTATTGAGGAGAGGGTAGTTAGTCACCTCCCTAGAGTCATACAGTCAGTTTATATTAGAGAAAGAATTTCCCCAGTTCTTGGGAATTATGAAGTTCTCTTTCTAGGCACTATGCATATTGGTTTTCTAGCAAAGGAAACATTGAGGGAAAAATCACAAAAGTAGGAAGATAACTAGGGGATTATTGCATAAGAGAGTCAAAATCTGCTGAAAGGTTATAAAAATGATGAAAATAGAGGAAGAAAATCACTAGATTTGCCATTGAATCTTGAAAAAATAGTTTCAGTAAAATGGACAGTCAGCAAAATGACAGAGAATTAAGGTGAGGATGAGTTCAATTTCAGTAGAATTATGTAGGGACAAAACGGTTTTTATTCCTAACCAAAGAAGTGCTGTTTAACAGGGGAAAAAAGACCTTTAGATTTGGGATAGGGCCACAGGTCTTCAGTTTCTATCCTTACTTTTAACCTAGTTGAACCTCAGTTTTCTCATCTATAAAATGAGGAGGTTGAATTGGAAAACTTTTAGACTCCAACTAAATGATTTAGCTCTGGAGATCACTTCTCTTTTTTCCTCTTCTTCCATTCTTTCTTTTTTAATTAAGAAGTTTCTTGAGAGTATTCTATCATTCTATGATTCTACAGCTGGGATATTTTCAAGGAATTCCCTGGGGTTGCATGATCCCAAACAATTCTTTTATGGATACAGATTATTTAGTGTGGTTTCTATTAAGTTTGAACAATAAATAGTTCCAGGGCAATGTCTGAGTGCCTTAGAGGCTAAGGCCTTGACTATTACTCAAGGAAGCAATAAAATTCATTCCTTGAGGAGGCCTGTCTTGAACACCAACAGTGTGTACAAGTGCTGGGCACATGGTTCAGAGTTAAGAAATTACCTCAATCTCATTTACAGATGATTCCAATTGCCAAACCATCCACACCCTACATTTGCATCAGCAAACAGGCAGGGCACAGAGCTAGCAAGATTCTGTGCTCTCTCTCTTTGTCTCTCTGTCTCTCTCTGTGTCTCTGTGTCTCTGTCTCTGTCTCTGTGTCTCTGTCTCTGTCTCTCTCTCTCTCTGTCTCTGTCTCTCTCTCTCTCTCTCTCTCTCTCTCTCTCTCTCTCTCTCTCTCTCTGACTGTCTCTTATTAAAAGAAAAAAAAAAGGTATCTTTTGCTTAGGGATCTTTAAACCCTTTTATAAGGGGTCAATCCCTCATAGCAATTTCAAGAAGAGGAAATTTTATTACTATTATTTGAAGAACTATCATATAGAGAAGATACTAGATTTGTATTATTTAGCCCTAGAGGAAAGACCCAAGAGCCAGGAGTAGAAGTTGCAAAAGGACTAGTGTAGACTCATTGTCAAGAAGAACCTCCTAATAATTAAAGCTGCCCAATATAGAATGATCAGCTCCAGAAGTGGTAGTTTCTTCCTCCCTAGGGATCTTCAAGCAGATGTCCACTTATTAGATATGTTCTAGTAGATATTGTTTATAGATAGATGTCTAGGTTAAATTAGATGTCCAAATAAAATTATGTGATCCTATGAAATGAAGGAAAAGAATATGGATGATTTCCCCCTTCTTGCTCTGTGTCATTCCCATCTTTTGTAAATTTTCCTCGTGATTTTCATGATCTTATTTGTCTCTTAAAGTCACCACCTTCCTTCAAAGCTCAGCTCAAATGCCATCTTCTTTATGGGAACTTTCCCCATTTCTTTAACTTAGTCAATTCCCCAACAAATTATCTTGTATCTAGTATGCCTTTATTTCACTTTTACGTGTGTGTGCTCATTACAGTGCCTGACACATAGTAGGCAATAAATAAATAAATAAATGTTGATTGTTGTTTCCCAGATATAATGTAAGATCCTTAAGAGTATAGGCTCATTTATCTTCTTCTTTTGATGTTTTTCTTTTAGGAAGGAGGGAGAGAAGGTGGGGAGAGAAGGAGCAGGAAGAGAGAAAAAAAAGAGACAGACAGAGAAAGAGAGAAACAGAGAGAGGGGAAAGAAGGAGAAAAACTAGGGAGAAAGAGAAAGAGAGAGAGAGGTAGGGAAGGAATTAGAGCAGTCCTTCTATAGCCTCTTAGCCAATTGGAAAAATATTTACTTTGTTTCATGCTGGAGGCCTAAGGAAGTAGTGAGATTCAATTCATATGTATCTATAATTTATTTTGTGCCAGGTGTTGCAAGAAGGTTAAAAAAAAGTATATGAATTAATCCCTGTCTTCAAAATATTTTCAATAGATCTAGAGAGACAAGACAAACTCTTCTGAAAATATTAGAATACAATCTTTCATCACTTCTTTCTTAAGCTATAATAATAACCTTTTTGGCTCTCTAAGTCTCAACTAAAACCACACCTTCTATTGGAAGCCTTTCCTAACTCTCTTAATTCCAGTGCTTTCTTATTTCCCTCTTTTAGTTATTTCCTACTTACTTTGTCTACCTTTGCTTTGTATATTTGTTTGCATGTAGTTTCTCCCATTAGATTGTAAACTACTCAAGGGAAGATATTGTCTTTTACCTCTTTTTATATCCCCAGCACTTACAATAGGGCTTGGTAAGTAAGAGGTGCTTAATGAATATATATTGAATGAATGAATAATTGAATTCTCTGTTTCCAGTGTCTTTCCTTTCCAATCCCCTTTTACACAATTGCCAAAACAATTTCCCTAAAATACAGACCTGATCCTCTGCTCGAAGATCTTTAGTGGCTCCTTATTATCTCTAGGTTAAACACAAACTCCTCAATCTGGTATATAAAAGCCTTCAAAAATCTGGCTCCTGCCTAATTTTCCAGGCTTATTTTGTACACTTATCTAGAAAGAACTGTAAGCTCTTAACTGGGTGTAGCTAAGAGAGTTGTTATTGAAACAATTAGAACAAAAATGATTAAGAATATAATTAATCGCTACAAATTATATGGTATAGACAATTTAAATGTGGCAGGAGTTCAGAAAAGGGAAAGGTCAGTGTAGGTTGTAATTAAAATCACATGAAAGTTAGAGTTGGAAGAGATCTGACAATCATCTAGATTGTGGTTGGTTCTGAGGATACCTAGGGGTCACCAAGACCCTTTAAGGGAGACCATAAAGTCAAAACTATTTTCATAATAACACTAATATGCTATTTGTCTATTAAAATCCTCCTCCCTTTTCCAGTTATCTGTTCATATGAGTCCTTATAATCTACTTTAGCCAATACAACAGACTGAATCTAGAAGCCTATATGAGAACTTAGCTGTTTTCTATTAAGAAAGACTCTATTAAGAGTTTGCAGACATTCAAAACAATTTCACTCTTTTCATCAATTTTTTGTTTTAGAAAAAAAGTTATTTTTCATTAAAAATTGTTTTTATGTTAACATGCACTTAATTTATTATATTAACATAAACATTTTATTTGTTTTAATCTCAAATACAGTAAATAGGTGCAAAAGTTCTTTGGGGTTCTCAATTTTTAAGTGTTTAAAATTTCTGAAAATGAAAATTTTAGCTATCAGTGATCTAATCCAAACACCTCATTTTAATCAATGAAATGGTTATGTGCTCTTCTCAGTCTCACAAATAGTAGGAGAGAAAGGAAAAAGGAAAAGAAGGGGGGGAAAGGGAAATAAACATTTATTAAGTGCCTTTTATGTTCCAGGTTTCATAATTATATCCTCATTTAATTCTCATAACAGTCCTGGGAGGTAACTGCTATTATGATCTCCATTTTACAGTTGAATAAACTGAAGAAGATAGACTTACCCAGGGGCATGCTGCTAGTAAGAGTGTAAGACCAAATTTAAATTCAATTCTTCTTGATTTCAAAGCCAGGATTCTATCCACTATACCACTAAGCAGACTCAAAACCAACTCAAGTTTCTTGACTTCCAGTGTTCTCTTTTCTTCATCTTGATATTTCTCAATGGAAGGTTTTGTGGATTTGAATTGGGTCTTGAAGAATAGGAAGGCTTTGGATAAGTGGAGAGGGTAAATTTAGAATGATAACTGGCAACTCTGATAATAACTTGTTTAGCCTACATAAGAGATGCTTCCTGGGCAACATTTTATGTTGAAAATGCATCTCCTCAAGCTGAGAAAAACAATGGTGAAGACAAGGGCATCTTCTATATGAAGAAACATGTACTCATTTTTAAGAATAGGGCATGTAGTAAAACAGACTCTGTGTTAACTCAGAATATTTTAAAGGGTTTATGAGGTTAAAAGAAAAAAAAAAAAAACTTTGAGTGTAACAAGTGAACTTAGTGGCTTGCTCTTTTTTTTGCCTTAGCAACAATTCCTACTAGAATAACATCTCCTGGGTCCTAGAACAATAGACATTTGAAAATGAGGCACAGGGGAGAAGGTCCATGATTGTGACCTGTTGATCTTTTGTTGTCTGAGAAAATGCTTGTGGCAAAATAATGTTTCAATATTTTAACAAATCCTTAATTTACCTAATGTAAGTAACTCTCCCAAATGATATAGATCCTAAACCATTCATGCTTTTTTATCCTGTGCAACTCTTGTCCATATCCTTCCATGAATTTTTCACTGAAGCCCCATTCAATATACTAAGCACCTCTCTCTAAACTCTTGATATCTCATGAATAACAGTAGAGTCCAGAGACTGTTAAGGAAGTATCTGTCCACAAATCAAGTGATTTCTTTTCTCAATCCTAATTCTTCTCTATTTCTCTGCAGCATTTGAAACCACAGGTCACTTTTTCCTACTAGCTACTCTCTCCTGTTTGGTTTTTCATGACACTCTGGTGCCTCCTGGCTTTCGTAATTGCATGCTCCTCATCTTCTTTGCCACACATCTATTGTTTTGTAAGGGTCTGTCCCTAGCCCTTTTATCCTTTTTTTCTTTTTCTTTTTCTTTTTTTTTTATTTTCTCCACACCAGCTCACTTAGTGATATAATCAGCTTCAAAAGGTTCAGTTATCACCTCTATTCTGGTGACTCCCGGATTTATATATCTAGCTTTAAGCTTTGTCTGAACCCAAGTTTGACATCATCAATTGACATTTTAAACTGGTTGTCTGGTAGACATCTCAAACTCAACTTGTTTATCTTTTCCTTCAAGTGCCTTTTCTGAGCTAAACTAATCCCACCACCCTTATAGATTTCTGAATGAAAGCCACCACTTTTTCTAAGTGAAGGTCAATAAATTCCAGTTTACATCAAATATAAAGTTCTTTGTTTTGGCTCTTGAAGTTCTTCAAAACCTGGTCCTTCCTGTCTTTCCAGTCTTCTTACATTTTACTACCCTCCACACATTTTAGGATGGAGCTATGGCATATTTGCTCTTCCTTATACAGAACACTGGATATTTCCTGTGTATGGAATATTTTACCTCCTCACCTCCACCTTCACCCCACATTCCTTCATGATTCAGATCAAGCAACATCTTCTGCAGGTAGTTTTTCTCTAAAGCTTTCTCCATCTCTCCTTTATTCTTCTATCTGCTCTGTATGAATCTTATTGTTGTTTAATTGTTTCAGTCATGTCTAACTCTTTATGATTCCTTTTGGGGTTTTCTTGGCAGAGACCCTGGGAGAGTTTGCCATTTTCTTCTTGAATTCATTTTACAGATGAGGAAATTGAGGCAAATGTGATAAAGTAAATTGTACTAGAGTCACATGGATAGTAAGTGTCTGAGGCCGCATTTGAACTCAGGATATTTTTCTGTTTCATCAAATTGGTTTTTTAAGGAGTTGTTTTCTTCAATATATTTTTGTGCTTCATTTTCTAAGCTGATGGCTTTCGCCCCCAAGCTGTTGACTTTATTTTCATAATTCTCCTGCATAGCTCTCATTTCTTTTCCCCATTTTTCTTTTACTTCTCTTACTTGATTTTTAAAATCCTTTTTGAGCTCTTTTAAGAGAACCTTTTGAGTTGAGACTATTTCATATTCCCTTTTAAGGTTTCACATGTAGGCATTTTGCCACTGTTGATCTTTTCTGAGTTTATATTCTGATCTTCCCTGTTACCACAGTAGATCTCTATGGTCAACACGTTCCCTAATAAAACATCCCTAGGACTAGAAGGATTCGCAACTGAATTCTAGCAAACATTTAAAAAACAATTAATTTCAATACTACATATATTATTTGAAAAAAAATTGATAAAACAAGAACTGATCCACTAGAAAAAGACCTTGACATTAGTAGCTACTAAATCTAGTCCACAGAGATAATCAGTTAATTAAAGCCTCTCTAGCCCCCCACTTCCCAACCAAAATCGTAAATTTTAATTTTGTAAAGAAAATCAGAATGTTTGTATCTATTATCATTGACAGCTCTATAGCTCACTGACTAGAGAGCTAGACTAGAAATCACAAAAACTTGAGTTCATATCCTGCCTCAATAATTACTAACTAGCCAAGTCATTTAATCTGTTTCCTCAAATAACCTCTTATTAAAGAAAATGTCTTTCTCTCTGTCTCTTGATCTCTGTCTTTCTCTCTCTGCTTTGTATTTCTGTTTTTGTCTGTTTATCTATGTCTCTTTATCTCTGTCGCTATCGTGTCTTTTTCTCCTCTCTCTCTTCCTCCTTCCCTTACCCCCCCCCCCCCACTCTGTCTCTGTCCCTGTCTCTTTCTTTCCTCTTTACATCCTGGAATTGGTCTTTGTGCTGCTTATAATCCATAAGCTTACTCTACTTCTTTCCAAAGGTTTACTCTGCAAAATGGAAATAATAACATCTACCTTACAGAGTTGATATGAGGATCAAATAAATCAATATATGGAAAGCATTTTGTAAACTTTAAAATGCCATATAAATACTAGCTATTATAATTATTATCTCCCCTTGAAATTGCTAGTACTTGAAAAAGACTGGTTTTCCAACTGCAGAACAGAGAGCCGGTTTATGTGAATCAGGAAGCCCAAGCTTGGCAGAAATGTAAGTTTTGTCTACCTACAAAATATGAGAAAGAATGTAGTGCTCTCTTTATGGATGTTTTATCAGACCTCCCATTTCCATATCAGCCTAGTTTCATAAACTTCTACAATACCCTAAGCATCCATTTACTCATTCCTCTCACTAAAAGAAACCCACAAATCACTCCATTTTTTCTAATAGGAAAGACACCCAAATCATCTTGATTGCTCTTTGTCTGTCTTTCTTTCTCTGCCTTTTCTCTATGGGTAACCTGGATTCAGCTCTTTTTCTTCCTGGAATCTATAAGCCCACTTTCCTTCTATCCCAAGATCTTCCTTGAGATTGACAAGAAATATAGTATCTCCCGCTGGTAGATCCCAGATTTCAACTGTAAGAAATCAGAGGCTGTGGGATATTTTCCAAAGACCACTTCTGTAAAACATTGGAGATTGTGAAGTCTTTTGTTTCTATCTTGCCAAGAATGGGAAACATTCCTAGTTATTCCATATTTGTTCTCCTTTTCAATTATACCTTCCTCTATATCAGTCACTTTTCCCTAATCTTAAATTTCCTCAGTATGATGTATACATTGAGGGTTTCACTTTACTTTTCAATGGGAATTTTAAAGTTTTTGTCTGTATTTTTTCATTCCTACTCTATATCTGGAATGAACTTATAACGCAATCATAAGATGGTCATGACTCAGAAGTCCAGCTTAACTGAAAGTTTCTAGAGGGAGAGAATCTAGCTCCCATTTTGGATTGGTAAGCATTGTCTATACCTAGTCTGAATTCAGAATCACTATAAGTTTGCTGGTGATTGCCATGCCCTACTATCTGTCTTCAGCCTTCAGCCTAGAATCCTGGCTTCTCCCCTGGGGCCCATAGCTTCTGGATAATGAGAGACCATTTATCTATCCATTTCAAATCCAGCTGTCTTCATGCTATATCGTCATGTGTGTGTATTCTCCTTACCATCTCTAGTTCAAGGGATAGTAATTAAATCAACACAATCACTTCTGGAAAGTTCTTATCAATTACTTTATCATAGCTTTAGCTTTTCTGACCAAATCACTCCCTGACCATCTTTCCTCTTGATTTGTTGTATTTTCCTTTTAGAATATATGCTTTTTAAGGGAAAGTACTATATTGCTTTTTAAATTTTATTTTGTATTTGTATTTCCAATGCATGAACATTGTGATGACACAGTGTTTAGTACATAATAAAGGCTTTATTAATTTTTTCACTTAGTCATTCACTCACTCATGTCTTCATAATTTCTTTAGTACAGGAACTGTCCTAGTACATTATAGAAGAAAACACATAAGAAAAAAACATGTTAATGAAAACAAAGAGGAGAAGAATTCTCTCCAATTCCCAGTCTACAGAGTTTTCAGAGGTATGCATTTTTAACAGGTTTTCATCTTATAGCTGCTTCAGTTTCTTATATTTTAATTAATTCTTTTGCACTTCTTTCCCATGGAGATTTCTATCAAGAAGGTTGTGACTGTGGGAAAAAAACAAACAAACAAACATTGAAAATCAAATTCATAAATGAGTTCATCAACCAGTAATAAAATATAAAAATGTGGGAAGGTACCTGAGTTTTGGATTTCACAATTGATGGTGATTTTTTTTCTTCCTGAAATTATTTTGCCTGGAGATAGATAATAGAAGTGAGTCTATACCCTATGCTTTTACTTCTCCATCAGCCTTCTCATACTTTGACAATCCAGCTTCCATGATCAGCACTCTACTGAAACTTCTTTCTCAAAGGTACCAGCTACTTTTTCTTTTCCATAGTGTTTTTTTGTTTGTTTGTTTTGTTTTTTTTAATTTTTTACTCTTAGTATCAACCTGGATCTCACTGTGTCATTTAACACTTATGACAGCTTGAGTCTTCTGAATATTATCTCTACTCCTGGCTAAAGAGATATTCTCCTGGCTTTAGCTACTCATTCTTCATCACCTTTGATGACTGGACTTTTTTTTTTTTTAAACCAGTCCTGAAAGTGGGTATTTCCCAGAGTTATATTCTGGGCCTTTTTCTTTCACACACACACACACACACACACACACACACACACACACACACACACACACACACATCTTTCATTCTCTCTCTGTCTCTGAATCTCTTTCTCTCTTTGGATAATTTCATTTATTCTCTAACCTTTCAATTATATAGATAACCACCATACCATGCTACATTCTGAGATTCAGAATTGCTTTTATAACTGTCTGCAAGATATTTTATCTAGGGGCAGCTAGGTGGCGCAGTGGATAGAGCACCAGCCTTGAATTCAGGAGGACTGGAGTTCAAATCTGGCTGAGTGACCCTAGGCAAGTCACTTAACCCCAGCCTTAAAAAAAAAAAAAAAAGATATTTTATCTACAAGATGCCTACAAAAGATATAAACCTGGGCTACCTTCTGAAATTGATTTTTCTTTCTGGCTTTATACTTTTTCTATGATACCGCAATTAAAAATGCTTTAGGTTCCAAACTTGTTAATGAATTCTATTGGTTTCATCTCTTCAAACTCCTTCTCATGTGGCCTTCCTCTCTATTCTCTTGGCCATTTCCCTCATTTGGATGCTTTTTCATTTTTTCAGACTCTCTTACTTCTGAGATATGTGACCTTAAGCAATTCACTTTCCATCTCTGGGCCTCAATTTACCCATCTATAAAGAGAAGGAGTTGGCCTGGCTGAAAGGGCATCTAAGGTCTCTTTCAGGTCTAGATCTATGACCTTTCTCCCTGTGACTTTTATAGACTATTAGCATAGTAAGATTTCCTTCTTCCATTCTTTTCTCACTCTAAATTGCTGACAGACCTATCTTCCTTACTTGTACTTTAGACTATACTACTCTTCTCAATGACTTTGAGAGACTCCTTGTTGCTTATTTCATGAAGTTAAAACAACTGAAAAATTATTCAATGACAACAACAAAATGAACAAACCATAAGCATAATGAGATCTTATATTTTCTGTATCTTCTTGTTACTTATAAAAGGGTAAAGACATGTTCCATTGTTGAATATCACTTGTAAAGGTCTGCTTGTTACATAATAATACCCTCATTGAAAATGCAATCAATTTGGGTATAGGTGACTTTTATTCAGATTTTGTACAGATGGGAGAGCAGGTAAATAGGCTCCTAATTATTGATGCTCTTTTGGTTGCTTTTTTTTTTTTTTTTTTTTTTTAGTGCTATTAATAAAGTCTGAGATTTTATTCAATGTTGTTAGTATCTTTCTCTCCTTTAAGGTACATTTGTCTCTCAAAACTTTATAATTACATTATCTCCATCTTGGATCTCCTCTATGAATACTAGATCCAATCCTGCTATTTTTCTCAATTTTGTTCTCTTTGACTCAGTGGACAAAAAACTAGTGCTGAAATCAGGAAGTCTCATCTTAATGAGTTTAAATCTATACTTAGACACTTACTAATTGTGTGACCTTGGGCAAATCAATTATCTCTGTGTATTTCTCAGTTATAAAATTAGCTGGAGAAAGAAAAGGCAAAAAACTCCAAATAAGAGTCACAAAGAGTCAGCTACAACTAAAATGATAGAATAAGTGTTGTTCTTTTTAGTCTTATTACTACTAGATAGCCAGGAAGGTCCAATTGTGGTGGTTTTATTCTCCTTAAGGGAGAAAATTATTTGTTAAAATAATTTTTTAAAATCATTTCCATTTTTCTTCTTTTCATTGTCCCTGTGTTTTTAACCTTAAATGTTACTAATTTTTCTTGTTTTGGTAATTTTGCCAAGCTTTTTTAAACTGGTTTTTACTTTTCATTGTTTCCCCTTATTTTTTATAAGATATTGCTTGTAATTGTTCATCATCTTTTTTTTTTTTTTGTCATCCATGTTCTTACACTGACTATCCATTATATGTAAAATGTTTCTCTACTCCTATCTACATCTTAGTTTCATGGTTTTCTTCAAATTTCAACTCTGATTCTACTTCCTCTAGAAGGTCTTTGTTAGATGATCCCAGCTACTAGCAACTTCTTCCATTAATTTTTATACATACATAGTTATTTACATTTTTTCTCCACCACTAGAATGTAATCTAATTTAGACAGCAAGGATTGTCTTTCTTTATGCTTTTATTTGTATTCTCATCATTTAGCACAATGTCTGGCACATAGTAAATGCTTAATAAATTCTTGATACACCATATATTTGTTCATTATTATCCTTCTTTTTTTAAAAATTAATTTCCGTCTTAGCTCTGCCAAGTTAGTGATCTAAGTGTACATAGACAGCTGACACAGGTATAACTTCTACTTTAGTTATATCTTTTTCTGACTATTAAATTATAAGGTCTTTCATACTTTTTGCTATTTTGGGGGGCACATGTGCCAAAAGGTTTTAGTGCCTATTAATCTTTTGTTTAAAGTATAAGAAACACAGACCAAAGATTTCTGTAATCTAAAAGTTTGGGGTCTCTTATTTTTCCTAAATCATGATTTTCCATATATTTATTTCTCCCTATTTTCATCTTTTCTGACTTTTGCACTAGAATCACCAAGCATCAGCATACCTTTTGATCTTAATTCAGGGGGACTTGTCATTTTTTTCTAGATTTTCATTTAATTTTTCCCACTTCTACAATAGAAATTATTATTTTTAAAATTAATTTTATAATTATAATTTTATTTTTGACAGTACATTGTAAAGGGCTAGAACTGAGCAATGCACTTGGATAATGAAGCATGTGAGACTAATTGCCAATTGGACAGTTCCCTATTAACTTGTTTGAAGGTTGACCCTCCCCAGCTGTTCTGTGCTGACTTGATTGGTGGGACAAAGAGGGGGGAGTAACGGGTGTGGGAGGAGGAGGAGGAAGAAGAGGAAGTGAGACACAGAAGCTGACTCAGTCTCTCCGGGCTTTTGAGGGAGGAAGGTGTATGTGAGGTAGCTAGGCCTAAGCCCCTGACCTTGACTGTAAAAGATCAAGAATAAAGATGTTTAGTGATCCTGACTCCAGCTGATTTCTGGGAAGACAGACTCCCAGCAATGCATGAGTAATTTTTTTTTTACAACATTATCCCTTGTATTCATTCTCCAAATTTTCTCCCCCCTCCTTCTACTCCATCCCCAGATGACAGTCAATCCCATATATTTTACATGTGTTACAGTATAACCTAGTTACTATATATGTGTGTAAAACCAAATTTCTTGTTGCACGTTAAGAATTGGATTCCAAAGGTATAAGTAACCTATGTAGAAAGACAATAGTGCAAACAATTCACACTTGATTCCCAGTGTTCCTTCTCTGGGTGTAGCTGATTCTGTCCATCATTGATCAACTGGAAGTGAATTAGATCTTCTCTATGTTGAAGAAATCTACTTCAATCAGAATATATCTTCATACAGTATCGTTATTGAAGTGTATAGTGGTCTCCTGGTTCTGCTCATTTCACTCAGCATTAGTTCATGTAAATCTCTCCAAGCCTCTCTGTATTCATCCTGTTGGTCATTTCTTACAGAACAATAATATTCCATAACGTTCATATACCATAATTTACCCAACCATTCTCCAATTGATGGGCATCCATTCATTTTCCAGTTTCTAGACACTACAAATAGAGCTGCCACAAACATTTTGGCACATACAGGTCCCTTTCCCTTCTTTAGTATTTCCTTGGGACATAAGCCCAGTAGTAGCACAGCTGGATCAAAGGGTATGCACAGTTTGATAACTTTTTGGGCATAGTTCCAAATTGCTCTCCAGAATGGCTGGATTCTTTCACAACTCCACCAACAATGTATCAGTGTCCCAGTTTTCCCACAGCCCCTCCAACATTCATCATTATTTGTTCCTGTCATTTTAGCCAATCTGACAGGTGTGAAGTGCTATCTCAGAGTTGTCTTAATTTTCATTTCTCTGATCAGTAGTGATTTGGAACACTCTTTCATATGAGTGGAAATAGTTTCAATTTCATCATCTGAGAATTGTCTGTTCATACCCTTTGACCATTTATCAATTGGAGAATGACTTGATTTATTATAAATTAGGGTCAGTTCTCTATATATTTTGGAAATGAGGCCTTTATCAGAACCTTTAACTGCAAAAATATTTTCCCAATTTGTTACTTCCCTTCTAATCTTGTTTGCATTAGTATTGTTGGTACAGAAACTTCTTAGTTTGATATAATCAAAATCCTCTATTTTATGATCAATAATGATCTCTAGTTCTCCTCTGGTCATAAATTCCTTCCTCCTCCACAAGTCTGAGAAGTAAACTATCCTATGTTCCTCTAATTTATTTATGATCTCATTCTTTATGCCTAAATCATGGACTCATTTTAATATTATCTTAGTATGTGGTGTTAAGTGTGGGTCCATGCCTAGTTTCTGCCATACTAATTTCCAGTTTTCCCAACAGTTTTTTTCAAATAATGAATTCTTATCCCAAAAGTTGGTATCAACTAGTCTATTTCTTAGCCAATACCAAATGGTTTTGGTGACTGCTGCTTTATAATATAGCCTTAGAAGCTGGCTTCATCTGATTTTTTTTTTCATTAATTCCCTTGAAATTCTCGACCTTTTGTTCTTCCATATGAATTTTGTTGTTATTTTTTTCTAGGTCATTAAAATAGTTTCTTGGGAGTCTGATTGTTATAGCACTAAATAAACAGATTAGTTTAGGGAGTATTGTCATCTTTATTATATTTGCTTGGCCTATACAAGAGCACTTAATGTATTTCCAATTATTTGAATCTGACTTTATTTTTGTGGCAAGTGTTTTGTAATTTTGCTCATATAATTCCTGACTTTTCTTTGGTAGCTGGATTCTCAAATATTTTATACTCTCGACAGTTGTTTTGAATGGAATTTCTCTTTGTATCTCTTGATGTTGCAGTTTGTTGGTAATGTATAAAAATGCTGAGGATTCATGTGGATTTATTTTGTATCCAGCAACTTTGCTAAAGTTGTGAATTATTTCTAATAACTTTTTATTAGAATCTCTGGGGTTCTCTAAGTATATCATCTCCATTAACTCTTTCTTTGCTTCTCCAAGGAATATTTGCAAGACATTGCAATGCCCTTCTTCCATTTAAAAAAAATAATAATGTCAACATTAATATAATTCAGATGCTTTAACTCATACATTATTGAAGGGGTCAATATTTAGTATACTAATCTTCAAAATAAAGGTTATTGATACTTTAAAATCTATGATTCTTAGCATCTTCTGTCTTTCTTCCTTCTTACCACTGTCACCATCACTGCAGAAGTATAAAGAGATTACATGAATCTTAGAACCATTTAAATTTTGTTTGTTTGTTTCATGGATTGTCATGCTTCAGAATATTCAGTACAAATAATCTGTCTATTGGTAATGGACTTCTCTGTAGTTAGCTAGGTTAGTTATAGGTCTAACGCAGTACTTATTAATGGAAAATGAGGAATGGGGGCAATTGTCTTGATAATTCAATTCAGTGCAATTTTTAAAATAGTTATTAAGAACACTATGTGTCCAGACCTAGGTGCTAGGAGTTAAATGTCAGGCAAACAAAAGAAGTAAAAGACATAGTCCCTATCCTCAAGGTCTTGTTGGGGAGAAATAATTTATTTTTTCTATTTAAAAAAATTTCTGAACTTAAACATAAATTGAAATGAGCTATATTCTACTAGATATATACTATAGACACTATGCACTATATATTAGCAGAGAGAGATTTGTATCTGAAACCATGGTTCTATTAGCTTTCTTTTCTTTTTAAGAATATAATAAATTCAACATATAACTTTCAAAGCCATCCTGCTTATGGGAGAAATAATTTAAATATGTAAATGTCTTCCAATAAATAGTTTTCTATCTATTTTGAGTTCCCAGGCCCTCAAAAGATCATCAGTGGCTTCCTAGTACATTTCCTATTGGATTGAAAGCAAAATTTTCAGCTTGCAAGATGAGGTCCTAGATAATCTGGATGCCACATTCCTTTTTAACCATTCTTCCTATTGCTCTTCTTGACACACCTGCCAACCCAGCCTAACTAGCCCATTAGTTGCTCCAAAGAGAGGACATTTCATCTTCTACCTCTACAGCTTTGCACAAATAGTCCCCTGTGGAGGGAATGCATAGTATATTTGTCTCTTGAAATCCTGGCTTTTAAGACAGCTATGCTGCCGCTTCATTTCAAGAATCCTTTTGCCAGTGATTACTCTTTCCTTTTGTATGTGCTTTATATTTAGTGTTCTGTGTACATGTGGTGTGCCCCTAATAGAAATTACATTTTTGGAAGGCAGGGATCGATTTGCTGTTTCATATTTGTCATTTTATCCCTAATTCCTAGAACCTTGAACATAGTAGGCATTTCATAAATATTTGTCAAATTGAATAAATATAATCTATATATAGTATTTTGCAAAGCTCAAAGCACTAGCAATAATAATAATTCTCAGGGATTTGTTCATGGTTGATATCCTGACAGTTTTTCCTATTACTCATGTTAGTAGTGTGTGAGGAGATCATCTGAGAACTCCTAGTTGTATGTTGTGTTTTGAATCAGATTTCATCTTGTAGTGCAGATTGTCAGCCCCTAGGGCAGAGGTTGGGTCTCCTCTTGAACTTGGAGGAGGCCAGGTTGTTCTGTCAGCACTTAGTCAATCATGAATAATGAGAATCAGATCACAGGACTGATTAGCTGTAGTCTCTCCACCAAAGGAGCTCCAAGCCCTCAAACAGGCACACAGGCCTGTTGCTGCTTGTAATTTTCCTGGGAGGCAAAGATTGGCAAAGAGTTTAATCCTGGCTTGACAGGTGAAGAAGGCAAGTTGAAGAGTAACAAAAAAGGAAGTTAAAGAAATCTCTTCCTTAGGAAATGCTGAACCCACAGACATACAATAAGCTAATACTATGAGAGGCCATGTAAATCATCTTGTGCACCCTTCCCCCTCATCTTACAAAACAGGAAACTGAGTCCTAGAGAGCTGAAGTGATTTGTTAAAGTGTAAGGGCAAGGATTCAAAATCCAGATCCTCTGACTCAACTGTCATCCCGCCCAAATAACTGGTACTACTTCCCAGCTAATTACAATGTCCACTCCCTAAACAGGGAGAGATACTTTTAAACACATGTCATTTTGGAGGAATTGGATTTATTATAGAAATGGGGAACCTCATTTAGAGAGAAAAAGTGAAGATTTTCTGTGCTACATCTGTGTGGTTGTCTACTCCTCCACAAAAGGGTATGAATGACCACAAATAAACAAACATATGCAAGGATGGAAAGAATTTATGTTGACATGGACTTATATAGTGCTAGTTATTAAATTTAATTTCCACATCATACAATAATTTAAGACATCTTTTAGTTCATAGATGGGGACTCCTTCCACCATCAGAGACTGAGAATGTCTGTGGTCAAAAAATTATATCTCTAGTGTTGAGCTTTTATGGATTTGACAAAACTGGTTTTCACATGATAGGCAATGCACAATTCAATTCATTTAAATTAAATCATCTTTTATTAAGTTCCTACCAGGCATTATACTAAGAGCTTGGGTTGTAAAGACAAAGATGAGAAACAGTCTTGGATCTTTAAGAAGATTACATTATCTTCAGGGCTAAAGGGTAGATATGGGCAACTAAGAAAATGTTTAATAATTTGATGAGGAGGAGACTAGGGCTACTAGAAAATATTTCCTTTAGAAGGTAGAATATGAGCTAAATCTTGAAGAAAGCAAAGAATTCTAAGATGTGAAGAAGAAGGGGAGTATTTTTGAGACATGAAAGATAGCCAATGTAAAGACGGGAAACAAGAAATTGAATACTATTTGGGAAATGGGGACCAGGCCAGTTTAGCTGAAAATAGAGTCTATAAAAGGAGATAATGTGAAATAAGTCTAAATAGTTAGCTGGATCCATATTACTAATGATTTTTAAATTTTAATTTATTTCTAAATTAAATTAATTTTTAGGATATATATGTACATTAATTTTTAATACATTTCTATATAAGTTTTGCTAGGGAAGAAAAATCAGAACAAAAGGGGAAAACCATGATGAAGGAAGGGAAAAAAAAGTGAAAATAATATACTTTGATCCACAGATCTCAGAGATTCTCTCTCAGATGCAGATGGTATTTTCCATCCAAAATTTATTGGAATTGCTTTAGATCACTGAATTGCTGCAAAAAACATCATCTATAGATGAAGTAAGGAATGCCAATTGAGAAATAGATGGATTATTCATATCATCAGAGTGTGGGACAGCCTTAAGTGCTTCACTAGTTTCCTTGAGATATAAGGAGATATTGTGGTAAACTTCCAGGAAGATATGAACAAGAGTAGCACAGGATGGATAGATATGGATGGGTTACAATTTGCATGACTGGGAGAAATATATAAACTGATGATATCATAGATGCATTGTAGGGGTGAGCACATACATATGTACATATGTTTGAATGCACATATGTATCATTCACTAAAGTCCAATGCCTCATTGTGACTAAGATCAAAGAGGATTATCATCAGATTGGCTGCTGAAGGATAAATTCTTTTGGCCTCTTTGAATGGTCTCTGGGAGGCTATTTACTACTTCATTGGATTCACAAAAATTTCAGAAGTATAAGGGATATGCATGATCATCTGTTTTTTATTTTTTAATTATAGTTTTTATTTACCAGATATATGCATGGATAATTTTACAGCATTGACAATTACCAAACCTTTTGTTCCAATTTTTTCCCTCCTTTCCCCCACCAAGATGGCAGGTTGACCAATACATGTTAAAAATTAAAGTATAAATTAAGTACAATATATGTATATTTGTCCAAACAGTTGTTTTGCTGTACAAAAAGAATAGGACTTTGAGATAGTGTACAATTCGTCTGTGAAGGAAATAAAAAATGAAGGTGGACAAAAACAGAGGGATTAGGAATTCTATGTAGCAGTCATGATCATTTATTACAGAAAAAAGAAGGCTCACTGTAGTAACCAGACAAGAGATGATCCACTCTTTCCTTGGAGAACTCTGATAAGAAAAAATCCACCAAATTAAGAGGCAATCCATTCCACTTTTGAATGGATTTAATTTTTATGATTTTTCCCCTGTTTTATTAAGTACAAATTTGTCCCTTTGCAATTTTCAATCCTTTTTTGTCCTCTATAACTAGAATTGATAAATATGTCTCTTTCAAGCCATGGGCCTTTAAAACAGTTTTCATATGCTCCCTAATTCTTTTCTCTATTGTGAGAAAAATGTTTATTCCTCTCATATTTAATAACTATTGAATTCAGAATTTCTTCCCTTTTCTGCTTTTTCATCTAGAAATTAGCCAGTGTGGGAAAGCTTGCTCAAAGATTTATCCAACCAGGAAAGCTAAGATCTAATCAAAAACAGTAAAGAAATTCTAAGCTGAATCAAATGGGTGGATTCCTACTCATTGTGTTTATTGGGACAGGTATCAGAAAATATGGATTCTCCTTTTGTCAGACAATGATATGGAAATTACTAAGTCTCTGATGAAGATCTGGGTGCTCTGAGTCACATATATTCATTGGAATAATTCATTCTTTCACTAATTGTTAACCAGAGTTAATTGCCACGCTCAGGAACACCCACTCTTTCAAGGGCATATAAATTGTGAGTACTAGAGAGTGTCACTGATCCCTTTATTAATAAAATTATGTCTTTCAAACTTTTTAAACACCACAAAGCTATACATCCCCATTTCCTTTAACATTTCTTATATGGTAAGCACTAGAAGTCCCTCTTCATCTTGGTTTCCCCCCTTTGGACACTTTCCAGCTTAGAGTGATTCAAATTTACAACAGAAGAGGAATTATTCACACTAATGAAATCATAGCTCCTGAAGCATTTAAGTTAGTATAATTAATAATGATTATGATAATGATTATTAATAATAAAAATAATTAACATCTTATAGCACTTTAAGGTTGCAAAGAATTTTCCATCTGATCATTAAAACAAATCTATGTGGCAAATGTTATTATACTAATTTTATAAATGAGAAAACAGAAATGATTTGATCATGGTTACCCACACTGTTGATATCAGAAATGGCATTTTAACACAGATCTTCAATACTCCAAGTCCAGAACAAGTCAATATTGACTCTCACATTATGCACAGAACTGTGTATTCATGTAACTAAAATTAATAATGGAGTCATTTATAAATCAACATCCATGAAGTTTTATTGTTTGGGTCTTAGTTGGGTTTTATGTGGAAAAAACTTTATTTTCCTGAAGGTAAGATAGGGAAATGAATCGGACCTAAGAATATCTCGAGTCCTTTTTACAATTCTGAGACCTTTAATTCTATGATGTCTGGTGGAAATATCAATGATAAAGGTTTAAAATAATACAAAGGCCCATCTATTGTTTTCCAATCAGATACATTACTGTGTGAATGTTAGTTCTTCAAATTTTGTTGTAGATCAAAGGTAAATTTTGCATTTCAAGTTCTAGAGTAACCTCATATTATAACCTCAGGTTCAGTCTCCCCCAGAATATCTTCTTTTGGGGGATCCTGGGATGGGAATATTGATCCCATGTATGGTCAACTTCTCAATGCCTCTGATATAGCATTAAGTACATTTAAAATGACCTGATCACACCTACCTGGGGGAGGGAGGGGAGTGGAACCAGTTCAAAAGGTAGAATTGGGTGGATTATTTTTTTTTTTAAAGGATGGGTAGGAATGATTTTCTTGAATCTCTTCCTAGTGGTTTTCCAACTTTATTTCCCCATTATACATCTAACCTTGATTCTTGCTCTTTACCTACTTTATAGTTTTGCCAAAGGCTGGCTTTGAACTATAGTGACAACTCCATCCTCAGGGAATAATGGATGAGTATCTTAGTGGTGAAATAACCTGATCAATCTCCACAAGAGCTAGAAGAGAATATCTAGACCTCAGTGTTTATAAAATGTAAAGGTTGAACTAAATGACTACTAAAGTGTCTTCCAGTTCAAAATCTATGATCTTTTAATTACCTCTCTTCTGCACTTGTTTATCTGCTTCTTGATGCTCTCAGAGGTGGGAACTCAAAAGATCTTGAGACAGCAGATGCATTCATCATGGAATGCAAGTAATTGGAAGAAGAACCTTTCCAGAGAAAAGATTTTGACTTTTTAGGGGATGTCAACAAGTGTTAGAAGAGGTTGGGCCTCCCACTAATGGGAGTTTAAGGAGATTACAGAGAGAAAAGGATGCAGAAGAGATGATAAATAAAGATTTTGTCAGGATTTTTCTACTAGCTGGCCCCTTATTGTGGAATAAAAGTATAATATGTAAAAATGAGTGTTGTATACCTAAAGCTTGTTTGTACTTACAGACTGGCAGTGAAACAGACTTTATCTAAAGAATCAGAAAGCTTATCTATTAATTCATATGGAAGGAGATTAGTGTATAGAAAGAGATTCTAGGTCCAAATCTATCATTTAAAAAAATGACATTATTCAATCTCTGCTTTCTGAAAAGAAATGATCCTCCTTGAATTGTTCCCTGAAAAAATGGCTGAACACTTTTCCAGTGAAATTCATTATGGAATTGCCTTGGGAATTTTCAGGAGCATGGCTAGCATTTCTCTTCTTTTCTGTAGAAGACAGGGTTAATTAATTAAGTACCAGTGGAGAGGTGTCACTATTTCCATTAGGGATCTTGAAGCCAAAATCAGAAGTAAATGGAAAGAAGCATTCTTTCTCCTGATCTTCTTCTTTCTGGGGTGATCTGAAGCCCTCACCTTTCATAGACAAGTTATGCTATTGTTTTTTAATGGGTAGCTAGGTGGTGCAATGGATAGAATACTGGGTCCAGAGTCAGGAAGACCTGATTTTAGATCTATCTCAGACAATTATTAATTGTGTAACCCTAAGCAAGTCTCTTAACCTTATTTGCTTCAGTTTTCCTCATCTATAAAATGAGCTAGAAGGAAATAGCAAACTATTCCAGTATCTAATAAAAAATTGTCAAAAGTGCTTTATCTCAGTTCTCACTCTTTCCTTACCCAACAGGCAGGTTGGAGTTCTGCCAGATGGCAGAACCCTATTTGTCTACCAGATAATGACCCTGGATGAAATAAAGAGCTTATTTAACTAAGAACTACCAGTCTCCTCCCTCCTCCCCCCCCAGCCACATACACCTCCATGAGTCTTGGTTTCCCTATCTGTAAGATGAGGGATTTGGATTAGACTATTCCTAAGGTCCCCTCTACCTCTGTCATTCTATCATCTTGTGATTCTTCAACTAATGGGTTCCTTGTTAAAGTATAGTAGATTATTAGAACTGGAGAAAAAACCTCTGAATTCCTGTGATCTTGAGAAAGGAAGCAATTCATTGGGTCATAAGGAGAATATTGAAAATGGACCTTACTTTCATACCTTGTTGAAATGTTAGCCTCATCCTCCCTAATGATTTTTGGCTTGCAACCAAATCTGCCATCTTTTGACCTCCCTGGTTTGGGTGCCTTTAGGGTACTTTGTTTAGGGAAAGTTGTCAACATTAGAAGTGAGGCATTCTGTAAAATTCCCAGCATTTAAAATCATAAACTTAGATCTAAAACTTTTTTAGAGGACATTTAATCCAAACTCCTCCTTTTCCAGGTAAAGGAACTAAGATTCAGAAAAGCCTTGGGTAAATAATTTATCCAAGATCATTTAAACAGGTAACATTTACCTATTCAAAGCAAGTAGAGAACTAGGTTCCTGGTTTGGGCTGGGATGGTTGTTTGTTAGGAATGGGAGAGGGGGAGGTTAGAGATAATGGCCTATTGGTAGCTGGACAATGAGAGGTAAGAGCTCCAGATCCCCCCACAAGAGGGAAAGGAGGAGAAAGAACGCTTCCTTCCATTAACTTCTGATTTAAGTTTTAAGATCTCTAGTGGAAAGGGAGACAGCTTAATTAACTCTATATTCTACAAAGGGAGAGAAAGAGAATACCAGCCATGTCTCTGGGGTTTCCCAGGTTTACTTGCTGCCTGGCTTCAATAGCTGTATGTTCAGACCTTTTCTCTAAGGAAGGGTTTAAGGAAGGCTTATCACTGTTTTCCAGTCTTTTATAGCGCCTATCCTAGGAAGAATACCTCCTTGCCCCATTCCCCATCTCCTTCTGGCTCAGTGGGATCCATTTCTCTGGATACCCTTGTTATGTCCTGAATAAAATTATTATGGCCATCCTCTCCCCTTTTTCCTTGCCATTAGTGTTGAGGGCGGTAGCCCCTTGATATTCCTTGTTTGATCTACAACTTCCTTTGGGACTTGGACCTTTGATAAAAGATCTGGTCAAACTAGTTTGGGCTTGTACCCAGCCCCCCACTGGATCTGAGCTGGCTTGGTTAAAGCCCGCCAAAAATCTGGCCTTCAAGGAATTAACCTGAGCTCCGCCCATTACTTCTTCAAGCAGATAAAAAGAGCAAAGCTAGAATCATCTTGGGTTCAGAGATTTGAAAGATGCCAGCCAAGATGCTCGCATCAGAGATTCTCTGTCCCTGACGCTTTCGGCGTTTATCTTCCTCTATCTAATGCCTTTTACTAACCAGACCTTGACCTTGCTTCCAAACCCTGCAATAAACATCTTTTTACCCATCTAGGTTTTCGGGCCTGTAAATTCATTTACAGGGGACTCTCTCCGCCACTAGACCTGATTTAACTTTGTATCCTTGAGCCGAATCCTAAGGAGGTTGCAGGGGAGCTCCATGTGACTTCCTGTACCCCGAATCCTGCCACTAGACCTCACTTAATCCTATTGAGGTATATACCTCATTATTAGGTATTTATCTCATGATTTGGTTCAAATTACCTCATCATTTTGAGGTTCCCTATTACCTCATCAATTAGGACTGTGAGAATTGAGTCAGGAAAAACCTTGGCATACCATTGAATCATAAAACTCCAGGTGCCTTATCTCAATCCTTGCTGGGATAATTCCCCCTCCTTTTGAGTATTACTCCCTCACCTCAAGGTTTTCTACCCTAGATCTTCTTATCCTGACCCCTATCCTGTCAGGATTAAGTTATTATCCTTTCCTGGAATTATAGCTTGTCCACCCATCCAGTGTCCTAGCCCCTCTTATGTATCCTCTTTAACTAAAATTCTATATAAGTTCCCTAACTCAGTTCCTTGGGGACAAATGATTTTTGAACATGCATTCCATTGGTCAGCTAGACTAAAACTCTCCACATTAAAAGATTAAAAACTAATCTCTGACTTGCCTCAGTTTCTCTGGCATTACATCCTCTTCCCTTTCCCTGCCTTCATTTCCTTCTAATGGTTATTCAAAGTCAATGATACCAGGAGGATCCCACTCTTCTATTCATTCACCAGACATTTGTCCTTCTGTCATGTCCTGCATGCTGCCTCCCCTACCTCTCCATCTCCTCCTTGATACCAACTTGGATAGTATCTCTTCTAAAACCCCACTTCCTCTTTCTGGGATTTTCCTATGCAACTACATCACCACAAAACTGTTTCCCACAGTTTAAACTCTTTACTTGTCACTTCTTCCCTTTTCCTTCTACTTCCTACGGGGAATTGTCTAGAAGAATGCCTCATTAATCAAACTATCTTCTGGAATTGGTGAGGTGAGGAATTGAATAGAGTGTTGGTCTTGGAGTCAGGCAACTGAGTTCAAATGCAACCTCAGACACTTGTATGATCCTGGGCAAGAAGCCATTTAACTTCTGACAAAGTTTCCTCATCTATGAAGTAGAAGGTAAAAATATAATCCTCCTGGGGTGGATGAAAGATCAAGCAAGACACTTGGAAAGTGCTTTGAAATCTCTTAATTTACTACATAAATGTTAATTGATATTGTTTTTATCTCTACTCACCCTAGAGATTTCCTGGCTTGATTTTAGGACTGAAAGGGGTGGGGTAAGTGGGGTGGAGTGGGAATTCTCTTATGGGACTTGCCCTACTTTTATTTCTCTTCAGGGTTTTCTCAGCATAACTATATTGCACCTAAGATGAGGGTGCAAGACTATGCTCTAAGGGTATACTGATAAACATTTAACAACTGTTTTTTTTGTTTGTTTGTTTTTTTTAGTAAAAATTAACATGTGACAGAATTTTAAGTTTATTTTGTATTGTTAGCATTTTCTTCATTACTTTTTAAAAATCTTGACAATCATCAATAAACCAAGCCCTGATTTGTAGCATTTGTTATTCATATCTCTTCCCCAATAGCAATAGCCAGCATTTATATAGTGCCTATTATATGCTAGGCACTTTACAAATATTATCCCATTTGTTCCTCCTCTTCCATTCTAGACATCCCCCCCCACACACTTCCCTTACACTCCATCCTCCTACTCTTTCACACATCACCTTCACACATATCACACACACACACACACACACACACACACACACACACACACACACACACACACCTCTCTTATTTCCTTCCACTAATCCCTATATAGCCTGTTTTTTTTTTTTTCAGTCTCTTTATCTTCCTTGACTTCCCAAGTAATGGAATTGAATACAGTACTTCCAGGACGTTCTGGAAACAGCAGCATTGATGGAGCCAATTGTTCAATTTTCAGTGTGAGTATTTACCTCTCATTTACCCTTTCAAATTAGGACTTGATTTATTACTTTGCTGATTGACTGTGATATGGAAAACATTGATATTGCACGTTAAACTTTAAAATATGCCCTGATTGTTAAACATTTACCAGAACACTTCTCCAGGGGGACCTATTGCAACTTTCCCCTTATGGTGGACTAATATAACTGAAGATTTTATGATTTTTGGAGGCTGTCTTGTAACATTGTTGATTCATACAGAGCTTATTTTCCACTTGTGCCCCTTTATCTTTTTCAAGTAAATGATTGCCTAGTCACACCTAATATAGTTAGATTGTGTCTCTAGATGACAAACATCTGGATTTTTGGAAATGTGTTTAGAAACAGCTCTATCATCCCTATTCCTCATCCCATCCCCGATGGACCTGTTGTGTCTACAAAACAGCAATGTGAAGAAAATGATATTTTTCCCAAAAACTGTCAAGAGGCAGAAGAATGGCTCAAATAATTTTTGGAATTCTTATACAGCTCCATCTTATGCACACTTAGGCTTGTGAAGAAAATGCTTTAGTATAGACCAGCAGGAGCTGGCAGCCTGCCTTTCTTTGTCATTTTCCATTTAAATGGAATGATGCTTGTAGAAGGATGTTATAGAACAATGTCCCTAATTGAGTCTTAATTACAGCTTTTCAGAAAGAGTGGAAGCTAAGCCTCTTTTTTTCTTCACATGATTAAATTAAGGTTAACAGATTGGGATATTTCTTGTCCCACACATGTACCATTTCCCTTCCTTGTCTGAGAAGGGAATTCAAATTTGGACACTGTTGTTTAATGAATGAGCTTAAGAATGACACATGGGTTTTCCTCCTTTTTAATTAGGAATGTTTAATTGGAGGATGAACCTAATTAGGTCTCTAACAGAGGGAGAAGGAGGTACAGATGAAATGCATCTCTTCAATAGGAAGGTTTCTAAGGAATTGAATAAGTTTGGAGAATTTCTGGGGCTTCCAAGAAGAATGATTATAAATGTGAATAATTGAAGCCCTTCAAGGAGGCCCCTAAATCTTAAGAAATAAATGTACAAAACTTATTCTGTGCAAAGAGCTGGGGTAAATTTTCTCAAGAAAATTGCTATTTAAGAGCAGACATATCTGAATCTGGGAAGAGTCTGAAAATTTTTTCTGATTAGATAAATCAAATCATGGCAAAAAAAAAAAAAATACATAATGCTCATGATGAGCCAGGCATTGTGCTAAGCAATTTTGATGCTAAGAAAAACTATAGTCTCTGGCCACAAGGAGTTTCATATTCTAATGGAGATTATAATAGGTACATAATGAGTTATATATAAATACATAGAAAAAGTAGATGAAAGACAAGGTCATCAAAGGTGACCTACCAGTTAGAAGGGAACTGGGAAAGCTTCTTGAAGATGATGGTATTTAAATTGTATCATGATAGAATTCTAGGGAAGTTAAGAGGTAAAGGTAAAGAAGTGCTGCATTTCAAGTATAAAAGATAGCCAATACATAGATGTAGAGTCAGACAATGCAGGGTTAACATGTGGTAGGCCTAGTAAGTATGTCAACATTTCTTCTCAATTCCCAAAAGATTTGCTTCTTAGGATGATGGTTTTAGAGGCTGGACTGGAAGCAGGACTAGTGGTCTGGTGGGCACAGAAATTCTGGAGGCTCTTAGGTCTCCATACCCATTGGTGATAATTGGTTATTAGCTGGTATTGGTGGCAGTGAGGAAAATGAGCCCTTCTTCAGAGTGACAATTTCCCCTCAATGATGGCGTAGGTTGTGAGACAGAAATAAGGTCAATAGTCTCTGGGAATTGCTATTACCAGGTCTTTAGGATTCAGATCCTGGGATATCTCCATCAGAATCTGAAGGGAGATGGTGGTCAAAATGGTTTGACTTTTCTGGTACGTCCTGCCTCTTGTCTGTTTCTCATGGTGCCTTGCCATTTGTTTGTCTGGTGGGTGACAACTGGTAAGTAGGTGACACTGCTTTTTACTTCTTCCTATTTTATAACTTTTTTCTTCCTTGGCTTCAATGACAGAGAGAGAAAAAAGAGAGAGAGGGAGGGAAGAAGAAAGAAAGGGAGGGATGGAGAGAGGAAAAACGGAGAGGGGAAGGAAGTGAGGGAGAAATTATAATGTAAAGTTGAAACCAGGGGCACAAATTTCCATAAAAAGGGAAAAATCACTATGGGGTAGGGAAACCAGGGAAGATTACATGAAGAAGACAGCTTTTTAGAGGAGTCTTGAAGAATAGATAGCAATTACAGAGGGTAGAAGGCTAATCCATCAGCAATCTAATTTTGAGGTTCACAAGTCTGTAGTCTTGTCTCTTCTACCTAGATATTCCTAAGAGCAGGAAAAAAAAAAAAAAGCAACAAATTCCCATGTGCTTATAGCCACATGTTGGCCATATTTTGGGTTAGGAGACAAATACTCTAACATTTCTCTTCATGTAGAAGAAATAGTGGTCCTTTACCACCAGGAAAGAGAAATGAAGTTTCAATAATGAAGTTGTTTGTATGTGTGCTATCAGTTTCAGCCATCAATTAAAAGCCTTTTATTTACTACATATTAAGTGGACAAGAAAGAGTCCCATAATATCTGTGCATGCTCTGACTTTGGGACAGCATAACTCCATTACATATTATTATGCACTTCTAGAAGCTTGCTCAACAAACACTTCACATGAGTTGGTGGCAGGCAGAATCCTTTGTGTTGAGAATGGATCCCCAAACATCCACCCCTCCCATATATATATTTGCATATATATGCAAAATGGATTACATAGGGTAGATCTATGATTTAATTAGTAGAGGGAATATTTAAATGTGTTGTATATATATGTATATATTCATATACACATGCATGTTGTTGTTTATCCTTCTTTTTCAATGATGACCAATAACATCTTGATTCACAGGTGAATTGGATTTAAGTGAGGCAGAGTTGTACAATATTATCAGTCTCGCTATCTCTTCCAAAGTCTTCCAGGTCCAATTCAAGATAAAAGTCAAGATGAGAGGTGATGGTCCAGGATGCAGTGGATGATTTGGTGTCTTTGATGTCTGACACATACACACACATATGTGTGTGTTTATATGTGTATACATATATTTGCATATATGTGTGGTGTTACCTGTGCATATATATTTATAGAATATAGAATAACTAGACCTGTGACTTAGTTGGTGTAGAGAATTCCTGGAAGAGGATAGCCAAAGCAGTTTGCACCTTCTCTACAATTTCTGGCCTTAGAATCTTCCTAGAGTACTAAGAGATTATGTGCCTTGCCCATATTACACAGTCACTATGTGCAGAATGGGGAACTGATAATAATATATAGCTATAATTAACATGACACTTTGTTTTCAAAACATTTTGAATATTATCTCCCTTAATCAAACGATGAGGGGCAGATCACAAGTATGGAACATTCTCACTCAGGTGAGGGGGATTTTCCCCCCCCAATGGACAACTTGTACTTTGTGCTGTGAACTGCATGCATAGAATGAGATTTGATTCCTGATTGGTCTGAGCATAATGCTATTTACTTGAATAAGGAAAATTAAGGGCACATGGGAGAAGGGTTTGGGGAGAGAGAGCCTGAAAAAGACAAGATCCAAAGTTTTTAATGACTAATAGGAGTCCTTAGAGTTAAAGACAAGTGGGAAAGCTAAGTCTTATCATGTTAATTTTTAGTGCTTACCTCTCTAGAAATCAAAATATCCTTGGTGAGACTCTCTTTAGTTCAATTAAGGAACTTAATTTTGCTCCCAATCAAAATGTTCCTTTAATAAATATTGCATGATGGTCCACACTGAAAATAAAGAACAGTAAAAAGAAGTATAGGAGGGGCAGCTAGGTGGCACAGTGAATTGAGCATCAGCCCTTAAGTCAGGAGAACCTGAGTTCAAATTTGGCCTCTGAAACTTAATACTTCCTAGCTGTGGGATCCTGGCAAATCACTTAATCCCAATTACCTCAGCAAAACAAAAAAATAAAAAGAAGTACAGGAAGTTATACAGGATAAAATATAATCACCCACTGAGACTGAATTCAAACCCTGGTCAATCCTGGGTTACATATAAACCCTATGCTATTGTAGCTCTTGGCTATAGCCTGGGCAGCAGGTAGAGGTGCTGTGTGATACAGTAGATGGAGTCCTGGTCTTGAAGTCAGGAAAACAAGTTCAAATTCTGCCTCAGACACTTATCATCTGTGTGACTCCAAGCAAGTACACTTAGATTGTCTGCCTCAGTTTTCTCATCTGTAAAGTGGGGATAATAATTGTATCTATCTCACAGGGTTGTTGTGAGAATCATATTGTAAAACCTTAAATCTTATTTAAATGCCAATTATTATATCTGACTTTTTCATTCAAAGAGGGAGCTTTTGTTGGGGCCTGATGGCTCTCTTTAGCTGTAGCTGTGCCAAAGGACTCATGGATCATTTAGTATTTGGAAGAGACTTTGATCCAAACCCCCTGATTTTCAGGATGAGGAAAGAGGACTAGATAAATGAAGTGATTTATTAAAAGGCATAGCAGAGCTGGGATTCAGACCTAGATCCTCTGATTCAAGACCTCAGTGTCCTTTCCACTCTGACAATTATTTATCTCTCCTCTATCCATCCAAATGTATACTTTTCTGTGATGACAAGAACAGAAGAACTTATACCTTTGATCTAGTCTCACCTATTCTTCTAGGCATTTGAGTTAGTTGAGTTGAATCATTCATTCAAATGATCCCTTTAGCTCAGAATTCTGAGCTTATCTCCACTCAATACAATAAACATAATCAAAATCAATAGTAAATATGATAAATATAACAATAAACATAATAAATAACAAAGAGCATAGTAAATAAAAATAACCACCTACTATGTGCCAGGCACTGTGTTAAGCTGGGGATACAACTGTTCAAAAAGAAAGACAATTGCTTCATGGAGTTTACAATCTAAGGGGATTGGGGACAATAATAAAAAAGGAGGCAGAAAGCAGTGGGAGCAGGGAGTACCTTGTTCTGAGTAGCTGAGATCAATCTAGGTAGCAGATACCAAGTGGAGCAAGCTGAATCTAGTTTATTCCCTCTATAAAGGAAAGTTTTGGGAGGAGTTTCCTACTCCACCTTCCAGATCTCCAATAAGAGGAGAGAGGAGACTGAGAGTGGTGGGTCATTTAAGGTGAATTGGAAGTTTAGTGATGAGATTAGAAGTGAAGAGTTAAAAACAGGCAGAGTGACAGATAGAAGGTAGAGTATTGTTGCCATTGTTATCCTCCATGAAATCAAACTTCCAAGTTTAGGATGCCAAAGACATTCTGTATTTTCTTTGATATTTCTCTGAATTTCAGAAATTTAAATCTTTCTTGAACATTCTCCATTAGGAGTGAAAGCTTCTTGAGGTCAAGATTAGCCCTTGTTCCTATCACAGTGACTAATACTCAATAAATGCTCAGTGATTAATTGAATGAGTTATGTTTTTAGTTTTAACATAAGAACTCTATGAGCAATAAATTTTATGAATTTTATCCTTGTGCAATATCAAGTCAGGGTCCCTGCACTAGGGAGTGCTGGATAAGCAGAGTACTTTGAGGTCAGTGAACAACTTGAGGACCCAGACTCTGAGAAGAAATAGGATTTCAGAACTGGAAAAGAGCTTAGAGGTCACCCATACCAATTCCTTCCTTCATTCCAGAAATGAAAAAGATTCATCCCAGTGAAGGGACAAATATGCATATACAGATTTGTATTGAAGAGAGAGGAAAAGGACATGGGGAAATGAGGAAATGATGAGGAAAGAGGTAAAGGGAGATGAGAAATGGAAACTAATACAATCACAGAATTTCATAGTTGAGAAGGACCCCAACATACAGAAGAAAAGAAAATCTTTGTTCTCTTTTCTTTTTCCAGGGCCAGCTTTGGTTCAAAGATACAGAGAGGCAGAACAGCTGCTTAGAACAAACTATATGCAGCACAGTCCAAATCATGGATTTAGTCATTGACCTAACTTCAATTGCTAGTTGGGAGACTTTGGGTTAGTATAGTTAATGAGAACCTGAGTTAAGGTAGTTGCTGTGGATAGGATTTGAACTGGGCATTTTGTGATTAATTTGAGCACTTTTTCTGCGATATCATATAAAAACACAATTTTAAAAGAAATGGAATGAAAATGGCATCAAAGAAATTTATTAGGTAATAAATGCTTCTCCCCCATTCGTTCATTCACTTATTTATTCATTTGTCTTTGATTCATTTCCCCTCTCAAGGCCTCAGTTTTATTATTTGTAAAATGAGGGGGTTATGCAAAATTGATTTTAAGGTTTACTCCAGTTTTAAATTCTATTCCAGTTATTAAATTCTAAAAACCGACCACAAAAAAGAGTAATTTGCCTTTCAGTCACAAGATGGCGATATTAGGATGCTTTCCTATGTGCACCAACTGCTCTCAGACTGTCCTGTAGCATTCCATCAGCTGAGCTCAATTTACTCCAAATTCATTTTATTTATTTCATTAATAGGTGTAGCTACCTTCCAGGTATCCTTTGGGCTCCATCTTTTACGAAAGAAGAGGAACCCTTCTTAAGGGGCATGATGATAGTATTTTCTGGGGTTTGGAGGGAATCTCCTTTGTCAAGATTCGGTTTTGAGATTTGTAATTTAAACAGCATTTCTTGGACACTTCTTACCTCTATCTTTCTTCCCAATCACATTTAAACTTGGACCACAGATAGTAGTATCTGTCAGAATATTTCCTAAGGAATTAGCTTTGCTTGCTCATCTCTCTCTGACAAGAGACAGGGAGAGTATGTCAGTTAATAAGCATTTTTTTAAAAAGCACCAACGGTATGCAGGCACGGTACAAAGCCCTGGGAGGGGGGGAAATGAAAAAATGCAAAAGACAGTCCCTATTTTCAAGAAGTTTATAGTATAATAAGAGGGAGTATGTGGTGCAAGAGGAAGAAAGTGAGGGTGGGAAGGAGGATTTCCTGAAGCCTAAAAGAAGAAGAAGTGAGCTACTATTTTCAGTAGTTTTGATAGGGGAGACTGGATGGAAAAGAACAAAAAGATGTTTTGGGATATTGTCCTCAGTATGAAGACATTCACAGAACCATAAGATTTAGAGATTTAAGGGATCTTAGAGATCATATATATGTAGTAATTAGAGGTCATATAAATGTACTAAGTGGTGAGGCTAGGATTTAAACCTGGGTTATCTGATTCTAAATCTAGCGCTCTTAAATCTTTACCAGGCTTTCTGTATGTCCTAAACAATCTCATTCCTATTTTCTAGTGTGAGACTGAGAGGATGGATGACTGTGATAGCAGTGACTTTGGGGAAGGGAATTCAGGATAATTCATACATGTAGACAGTGCACAAATATAGAGTTAAATTTCTAATAGGCAGAATGATTCTAGAACCATAAAAATTTTAAATTTAAAGCAGGTTTAAATTTATTTTGTATAGTACAGGGGGTGGGGTACAGGATTATGCTGGTAAATACTTAATATCTAGCTTTCTGAAGGAAAAAATAAACATGCACAGGCCACACTTTTAAGTTTAATCTATATTGTTAACAATTTCTCTCTCACTTTCTTAAGAGATAGAAGCAATCAAACCAAATCTTGATTTATATCATTTGAATATTTGAAGTATAAATACTCAAATTGAAAATTTAACAATTGACGCTCAAAAGTTAATTTGAGCTGACTTCAGCACATTTCCTGAAGGACCAATGGAGGAAATTTATGAGGATATAGATTTCAATTCGAGAGAAGTAATGATTTTTTTTGATAATTATAACTTTTTAAAAAATGGAATGACTGCCTTATGATGCAGTGACCTTCAAGAATATTCATTCAACCAGGCAAGAGGCATTTATTAAATGTTGATTGTGTGCCATGCCCTGGGAATAGTGGCTAAATAAAAAGGATGAAAGATGGATGAGTTCAATTGGAATCTTTCCCAATATGAAGCTCTAGGAAGAATTTAGCAATGAGAGAAGGGGACTATAGGAGTAGAAGCAGCTGAGGCAAGGTAGTAAAACCTAGAAAATCAAAAATAGATGATCTATCAAGTGTAAGTCCGATGACTACTTATCAACGAAGATGTAGAAGAGATTTTCTGTATCAAAAAGGAGGATGCACTTCATGACAGCTACGAGTTATGAGGAAGAAGAGGTAGTTCTAGGAAATAAATAGTCTCAATTTTATTTGTTTGTTTGTCATTTCATTTATAGATGTGGCTACCTTTCAGGTGTCCCTTGGGCTCTCCCTTTTACAAAAGAAGAGGAATGTGAAAAGAGGATCATATGAAAGGATTATGAAGAATAGAGGTTTGGAGAGATGCTATGGCGAATGGGATCAATTTGGTCAAAGTACTCATATGTCCTTGATGCAATGAGGACTTAGTCAAGATTATATAGAATACACTTATAACGTACCTAATCAGCATAATTTCATCACAATTATCTCTATTTATATTCATTAGTATTTGAGTTGGAATATAGGAGGTGGACACTGAGTGTATGATTAGTGGAAATAAGAGATTCCTGAATAGAGAATAGTATAGATATAAACTTGCTTATTACAAGGTTGAGACAAGGGAGGGATGAGAGTATAACCAGAGCAGAGATAATGGCTTAGGATAGTCTTAGGGATGGAAGAATAAGACAACTGGTCAGATTTAAAAGTTTAGGAAAAGCAAGGCATATGGAGAGATGGAAAAAATTAAAAGGATAATGTAAATGTGTAATTCTTGAATGTGGAAATGATACCCTTGAAAGTGATAGAAAGATTAATGGTATGACTGTCCCTTTATATAGCAGAGATGAAGTAGAAGAAAAGGTCATAATAGTTGGGTAGATTGAGGAACTGAGTACTTAGGGATTGTGAAGGAACAATATGTATTTCAAGATACATGTTAAAATCCCCTTGAATGAAGGGCAGGAGGAAGAAAGGAAGATGGTGAGCCCAGCCCTGACCTGAAGAGAAGTTCCTAGAGTTTGGTAGGTAATACCAGAATGTGGATTAGTTGATCACTTTGGATAGCATGACCTTCAAAGGACACGTAGTTGTATAACAATGGGTAGAGTGGAATTTGAAAATGGCCACAAGGAACAAGAAATATTTCAACTTCCTACAATCAGTAGTATCAGTGAATAGGAGTGAAAGTGCAGTGAATACTGGAAAGGGTGACCAGGGATGCAATGTCATCTGGATGGAGCTAGGTTTCTGTGACTGAAGGAGCAAAAGAGGAAACAGTATGAGCTGAGTAGCATTTGTTAATAATGAAGCAAGAGTTGCAGTTTCTTTCTATTGCACTAATATGCTTTCTGTGTGACTCTAAGATTTTGATTCTTTTTTTGAAGACGAGAGGGAAGCTGGAGAGTTTCAGAGTACTAAATCATATCTGGAGAAAAAGGCCTAAATGGGATGTCACAATTGGGATCCCTGGTCCCTCAGGGGGCCAGCATAAGAGCACTTGATACCTGTGGGTAGGAGAAGCAGCAAAATCATTTTTTCTATTTCACAAACTTCCACTCAGGCTAAACGTGTGTTTATACCTTTAGTGATTTGTTTTTTTCCAATTTACTGATTTCGGAACCCTTTGTTCTCTATGGAACCAGTCTCACTTATATTATTTGATATCGGCCTTGTTGTGCTTTTGTTTGCCACACTCATCAAAGAACATTTATTTGTTAACATCTAGTGGCAAATAAATTCTTCAGTGTTCTCTGAGAGGAGAGTCACCTTTCTTTGTTATTCAGTTTCATGTAGGTAGCCTTACAATCCATTGTCAAAGGTTTATAAGACTGCCTTAAGTGAAACTGAGAAACACACACACATACACATACACACAGAGAATGTGTCCTGTCTTAGAGAGGCAAATAACAGAAATTACACTAAGTTAGAAAATTCACACTATAGAACCTTGAATAACCCAGGAAATGTGAGGTTTTGTCCCAGTCTCAGGTCACAGATACATAAGATGCTTCTTTGAAGCAGAGGTGGGGAGCCAGCCCCAGCAATGTGTTGGTAAAGGTTTAACAATTGGTTCTCAATGTCCTTTTAAATCTGGTCTTCATTATTAACATTTTTCTTCATCACTTTTTAAAGTCTAGCCAATCAACAAAATACTAAACCAAGCTTTGTTTGCTCATCTCCAAGGCATAAGTGCTCACACTGTAAATTTAACTATTAGTTCTCATCATCAAGTTTAGAATGGTTCGTATGTAGCCTTGTGCAGCTCTTAGACTTAGTTTAGAGGAGAAAGTGGGACCAAAGGAAAAGTCTTTAAACAAAAACTTGTCCTGTTTGCTTTTCTTATTTTTATTCACATTTCAGTCACATCTGACTCTTCCTGACCCCATTTTGGGATATCTTGGTAAAGATACTGGAATGGTTTGCCATTTCCTTCTTCAGCTCTTTACAAATGAGCAAACTGACTTGCCCAGATTCACCCAGCTACTAGCACATGTCTGAGCTAGATTTGAACTCATGAAGATGAATCTTTGTGACTCTGACAGACACTCTTTCTACTGCACCAACTAACTACTCAGTTTCATATACAATGCTTAGGTAGAATGGCCTAAGGGAAAGAATTTTGGAATTCTAGACCTGTATCTTTCCAGCTATGTGATCTCAAAGAAGTTGCTATTTTTTTTTCAGGTTGTATTGGATGGTCACTGTTGTCCCAACTCTGAACTCAGATAGTCACATAACTTCTTTGGACCTTAGTTTTCTCATTGGCAAAATGAGAATGACTTTTTGCATAAGGTGGTTGTGAGTATTGAATGCTATTATATATGTTTAAAATTCTATTATCAATATAATTATTATGCCAATACAAAGTATAATTTTTCTAATCCCTGTACTTGCATGTATTTCTCATTCAAGGACAGGTTAAACTGAGTGGCTTCTAAGGGTTCCTTCAATTCTGAGATTCTCTGATCGTACAAGATGCTTCCTCTTGACTTTTCTTAGTGCCCTTATGGTGCACTCTATTTACCCAGAATTTCTTGCCCAACACACACTGTCTCTAGATAGTTCTCTAAGTTCTTAACCCATTTTTTCCCCATTAAAACATTTTTGCCCTGTTCCAACTTCCCTCTTCCCTCCAAGGAGGCACAATGGATATTACTAAATTAATTAAATATTATCTATTGTTCAGGACATAGCCCCTCTCAAAAGAGATTTCTACTCTGGAATTACACAGACTAAGTTCTGGGGGGTGGTGTGAGGCAGCTGACTTCTAAGAGAGGAGATCTAATTTTTTTTTTTTTTTTTGACTTGGCTGTTCAGAGTTCTGGGGAAAATATTTTTTAATTTTATTTTTAATTTATTTAATAACTTAGTACAAAAAAGGTAATTGTATGCACAATCTGCCATTCTTTTCAAAAACAACAAAATTATCACATAAATTTCTTTAAATTAAATTATTTAAAATTAAAAAGCCTTAATATGTTTTATGGCTAAAATCTCTCCTAAAAGGGGAAAACAGTATCTCCCAAGAAAAGTACTGAGTAGATAAAGTAGATATCAGCTATAGGACAACTATTTATTTTTCCCACAATAAAACAAATATTTAAAACAGAAAAGACTTGTTGGTACTCATTAACAAATACTTCAATAATGTTTTACATAATTGTACATGTATAATCCATATCTGATTGTTTACTTTCTAAGGAAGTAGATAGAGAAGGGAGGGTTAGAATTTAAAATTCAAATTTTTAAATAAAAATGTTTAAAAATTAAATATTGAAAATATAACAATAACTATTCATATCCATTATATTCTTCTGGGAATAAAGATAACTTTTAGGACTCTTAAAAGACATTTTACTGTTACTGAATCTTCACTGTTTGAGCAGTACATTATCTTTTGAATAGCTAGGGAATAATTGATGATTTTACTCCATTCCACTGCAGTGAGATTCTGCTAATGATCATCTTCTCTACTGGATATTTCTAGGCAACCAGAACCAATTCAGAAAGCCAAGAACTCTCCATTTACATAGTAGCTGACAAGGTTGGAAATATCCATCTTTCCATTTTGTTTTGTTTTGTTTTTTGTTCGTTTAGTGACTGAGCTTAAGGAAAGAAACAAAAAACAGAAGATGCAACTAGGGACTTGAAATCTGTCCTTATATTCACATAGATAAGCATATATTGATAACCATTGCCATATGTTTGAGCTAAGGGGCACTATGACTACTGAATGTGTATTAAGTGGGGAAAAAGGAGCTGAGGTAGATGGAAAAAATAAACTTTTCCAGAAGTTCAAAGAAGAAAAAGTTTTGGATGCATCCTAAATGAAAAATGCTTTTAAAAACGTTGGAAGAAAAATTTCCACATTATTTTAATCCATAAGAATCCATTCTTTTTTTAAAAAAATATAACTTGTTATTTTCAAAACACATGCATAGTTTTCAACATTCACTCTTGCAAAACTTTGTGTTCCAATTTTTTTTCTCCTTCCCTTCCCCAAGCCCTCTCACCTAGATAACTAGTAATCCAATATATGTTAAACATGTGCCACTTTTCTATATATATATTTCCACAATTATCATGCTACACAAGAAAAATCAAATAAAAATGATAAAAAAAATGCAAGCAAACAACAACAACAACAAAGTGAAAATAGTATGTTGTAATCTGCACTCAGTCCCTACAATCCTCTCTCTGGGTGCAGGTGGCTCTCTCCTTCATAAGACCATTCATTAGAAATGGCTTGCATCACCTTGTTGTTAAGAGCCACATCCAGCAGACTTATTCATCACATAATCTTCTTGTTGCCATGTATGATGTTTTCTTGGTTCTACTCATTTCACTTAGCAATAATATACCATAATGTTCATATACCATAACTTATTCAGCCATTTTCCAACTGATGGGCAAGAATCATTCTTTAGGGCATTCAATGGCCAATTCACTTTGACACAATCCTCTTGATATAGGTTACAATAAGGAATTACTACATCATTTCAACAGAGCACAGGACATATTCTTCAACAAGAGCTAATGCCCATGTTATTTTCACAATACTGGAACTCCATGGTAAGTACTCCAGCCTTGAAGATCAGGTTCTTCTCCAAACCATTCTTGTCCTCTGTGTTCCTATAGAGGCTAAGTATGACTTCTCCCAAAGAATAAGGCCTTGCTTCATTTTAAATCAATACAGGTATTCCTTCCATTATCATGGACTACAAATTTTCTGTCTTTGTAGTAGAACTTTGTGAGATATGTTTAAATAAAAATATCACCCAAAAGATAGACTTCTAGTCATGAATTTCAGTGTTATTAGATGAGATTACTTATTTTCTCACTCTTCCCAACTCAGAGAGACAGGAAGAGGGATGAAACTATATCTTGTTTTCATTAAATTTTTTGGATATACTTTTTAATACTAAATTTTATTTTTTTCAGTCAGAAAACATTTGTTTCCTCTCCCTTCTACCATCGCCCTCCAATTGAGAATGAAAGAAAAATAAAATCTATTGTTAACATGTAAGCAAAAAAAAATTCCCACACTGGTCATGTCTAAACACACATATATACATATATTGACACTTTATAATATATGTATCATTTTACATTCGTTATCTTTCTCTATCAGTAGGTGGGTAGCATTTTAAAAATTAATTTTATAATTACAATTTTTTTGACAATATATATATGCATGGGTAGTTTTTTACAACATTATCCCTTGCACTCAGTTCTGTTCTGAATTTTCCCCTCCTTTCCTCCACCCCCTCCCCTAGATGGCAGGCATTCCCATACATATTAAATATGTTATAGTATATCCTAGATACAATATATGTGTGCAGAACTGAAGTTCTTGTTACACAGGAAGAAATGGATTCAGAAGGTAAAAATAACCTGGGAAGAAAAACAAAAATGCTCACAGTTTACACTCATTTTTCAGTGTTCCTTCTCTAAGTGTAACTGATTCTGTCCATCATTGATCAATTGGAACTGAATTAGATCTTCTCTTTGTTGAAGATATCCACTTCCATCAGAATACATCCTCATACAGTATCATTGTTGAAGTGTATAATGATCTCCTAGTTCTGCTCATTTCACTCAGCATCATGCAAGTCTCTCTGAACCTCTCTGTATTCATCCTGCTGGCCATTTGTTACAGAACAGTAATATTCCATAACATTCATATACCACAATTTACCCAACCATTCTCCAGTGGATGGGTATCCATTCAATTTCCAGTTTCTAGCCAATACAAAAAGGGCTCCACAAACATTTTGGCGCACACAGGTCACTTTCCCTTCTTTAGTATTTCTTTGGGATATAAGCCCAGTAGTAGCACTGCTGGGTCAAAGGGTATGCACAGTTTGATAGCTTTTGGGGCATAGTTCCAAATTGCTCTCCAGAATGGTTGGATTCATTCACAACTCCCCCAACAATGCATCAGTGTCCCAGTTTTGGTGGGTAGCATTTTTAAATCATTAGTCCTCTATAGAATCATGGTTTGCTGATCATATTCATCAAAGTTTCCAATTCCTTAAAATCTTCTTGTCTTTATTACATTGTTGTCATTATATAAATTAATTTGTTGCTCTACTCACTTTATTCTGTATCAGTTCTATGGGGCTTTCCAGTTTTTTTAAAAAAACATTACTTTAATCATTTCTTACATTATAGTAGTATTCCATATCATTTTTATACCATAACTTGTTCTTCCATTCCCCAAATGATGAGCATCCCATCAGATTACCATTTTTTGCCTCTTCAAAAAGAACTATAAATATTTTTGCAAATTCTTAGTTTGTTTTGCTCAGAACTAATATTTCTATTAGTTCATCCTCTCTCTAAATACTCTTTCCCTTTTGCCTCTTATTTCTCCATAGAGTGAAATGTATTTATGTACCCAATTGAACATGTATATCTTTTATTTAGCCACTCTTTCATCCTTTCTTTTTTTGTTGGTTTGTATAGATTTTTATTTGTGCACTCTAATTACATGAATTTTCCTTTACATTTTTTTCCCTATATAATCCCTTGTCTCATGTATTATACTTCCTCTTCTTTTCCATTCTTCTTTTAGGATCATCAATATATTTTTAAAAAACATACCAAAATCTTTGATCTAATTAAACTACCTCTATGACTCTTGATAATGAGAGAGTTCAGAGGAGACACATGTATTTTCTTCCCTTATTATAATATAAACAGAACATAAGAGGTTTTTAGTCTCTTATGACTGTTCCTATAGACCTTTTTATGATTAAAAAAAAGAAAAAAGAACTTGTGTTTGAACTTTGGAGCTTCCATGTAGCTCTAATTTTTTCATCAGGAATGTTTGAAAATTTCCTATTTCATTTGTGTTTCTTTGCTTTTTCCTGTAAATTTATACCCAGTTTTTCTGTTTTGTTCTTGACTTTGAGTTCACATATTGCTTTCTAGAATATCATATTCCAAACTTTCTGATTCTTCATGTGATGACAACTAAGTCATGTATGATCCTCATTATAGCTATTTAATACTTGAATTCTTTCCTTCCAACTATTTGCAATATGTTTTAAACCTATAATCTCTGAATTTTGGCATAATGTTTCTCAAAGTTTTCATTTTCAGATTTTTTTTCAGGATTTCTATTATGACTAGTTTTAAGATATTTGGGAAGTTTCAGTTTAAAACATTCTGAAATATTTTTAGAATGTTTGTGCTTGTGTGTGTGCTTGTGTGTGTGTGTGTGTGTGTGTGTGTGTGTGAGTCTCAGAATGGTCCAATGTCACGTAGCTAGTAGATGATCTCTAAGGTCTGTTTCTGGGCTAGATCTATAATCTTGAATTCACTAATTAGCTCTCTTTATCCATTCATCAAAATGCCTGGAGACCTCACTCATTCTCCTCTTTGATAAAAGAAAAAGTTGCACTTTTATTCTTTGCTAGATCTAACGTCTATAGAAGTGTTATGACTCAAGGGCATCATCAGGTCATATCAAATCCAGAAGAAGGTCTTCCGTTAGCATCTGAACTAGCTCATACCATTGATGATCAGGTTGGTTATTAAATTAAGCAGCTATTTATTAGGGAGCACATATTGTTATGGGTACTAGGATACACAGGTCAAAATCAAACTACCCCATCCTCAGGAATCTTGCATTCTTTGGAGAAGTCAGGGAACAAGTTATTGGCAGATAAATAAACACAATGCTTAAAAATATATAAAATAATTGAATGGGGAACAGACTTAATAGAATTTGTAAAAGTCTCTTATGGAAAAGCTTTTTGTAGAGGAGCTTTATGGGAAGATAGTATTTATGAAAGGCAGAAGTGACAAGGGAAAATATGCCATGCATGGAAGACTATTGTAGAGATGGGAAATCATATATAACATCCAGAGAATTGCAAGTAGACTAGTTTGGCTGGAATGTGAAGTATATGAAAGTGAATAATATAAAGTAACTTTGGGAAATTATGTTGGAATCAGATAGCAAAGGAGTTTAAGTGCCAAGTGGAAATGTGTATTTTATCCCAAAGATAATAGGGAGTGACTAAAGCTTCTTGAGTTGGGGAGTAACATGCCTATACTAGTCCTTTGAGAATATTAGTTTTATAGTTGGTATCAATTATAGGTAATGACACTGAAGCATAATAGTCATAATTTCTAGAATATTACATTTTAGGGAAGATATTAATAAATTAGAGCATTTTCACAATAACCAAGAAGATTAGAGAAGTGGAGATGATAAAAATAGAGAAAATATACTAGGTCCGTTTATCCTAAAGAAGGAAATGTTTAGAAGGGATAAAGATGAGCCATCCAAATTCTATTAAAAACCCTTCTTGTCAAGGAGGCTCCAGTGGGAAGACCAAGAACACGAGGAGGAAGTTGCAGAAAAGCATTCTTTTTTATTAATATAAGGGAAAATATCCAAGCAATTAAAAATGTCGAAAGATAGGTAGTAGATTCTTCTCACTTATTGGAGGCAGGCTGATCACTAGTCAGAAATTGGGAATTCCTATTCAGTTATGGGTTGGTCTAGAATAGATGATCTCTGAGGGCCAGCCTATCTTTACAATTCTGTGATCCTAAAACAATTGCCAAAAAAGGGTTAGAGAAAAGTAAAGGAGAAATTTGAAGAGTGATCATTTTCATTTGTAGATATAAGTCATCTTTCTTTGAGGAGATGGTATTAAAACTGGGCCTTCAAAGAGGGGAATGATTCCAAAATCAGAAATGGGCATATGAAAAGATAATCCATTTTATGGATAGAAATTGCTGTTCTGGATCTTACTGATTCCAGGAGTTTTTCCTTACTATTAATACAGATAAGAAGTTAGAAGCAGATTTAGATTTTAGAGATCGTTTAGTCCAATCTCCTTAATTTACAGATGAAGAAATTGAGGTTGGAGAGATTAAGTGATCTGCTCAAGATCACACAGCTATTAAGCAGCAAAACTAAGATTTGAAATTAGGACTTCTAATTATATTTGCAATAGTCTTTTCAATATACCATGGTGCTTCTGGGAAGGGGGATAAAGGATGGGAAGAGAAACTTACTTATAGATAGTCCATTACATTTTTAGCCATCAAGAAAAGATAGCTCTTTAGAAAGTTGAGAAATTTGTTTTGTTTTGTTTTTAATGGGTTAGGTTCTCATTAATTGGCTTGCTACTTACCTCTAGCTAGAGTATATTGGAAAGGAAGTTTTACATCTGCATATCACCTTAAAGAGAAGAGGCTCTGAACAGGACTGACTGTATTAAAAAATAATAACGTGTTAATGAACAACACCGCAGAGAGTGCGTCAACTCTGATTTCTAATGGAATAATCTCAGAGAGGTACTCATTAGTGATTCAAGGCTTGTGACTGACTTTAATTAAAATTTGAGCTGAGAGAGTCTGGAGAAACCAGACCAGCGAATTAGTTTTAACAGAGAAAGAGGGGAGGAAGGGAAAGATGTTGACAAGAATAAGGGTGAGCTTAATTAAAGGATTAACATTGACAATAACAATAAATATCGCTTTTTCGTTATTAAGTTGCTGCCATTGGATGATCTTCTCGCTGTAATGGTAAATGCTAAACTCAGGGCTATATCTTCACATTCCAAAGGGAATGAAGAGCTGAGACATTAATCTGGATAATTCAGGCAAAATATTTTTTTTCTTTTGTCAGTTGCTTGCCTTTTTCAAAAAGAACTGAGTTTGGGGTCTGAATTATCTGGACCATTGCTCCCAGTTCCCTGCTTCATTTTGTAAGTGTCCAAAAACAAACAAAAGACATTACTCACTTTCTTAACTGGAAGGGGCTTAATCTCCTCATTTTACAAACTAGAAAAGAAAGGTTGAGAAATTATTTGATTTATTAAATTCAGTTCAATAAACATTTTGAGGCATTTACTGTGTGCCAGGGTATCCACATGTTACAGTGGATAGACTGCAGGACCTGAAGTCAAAGACTCATCTTCCTGAGCTCAAATGTGGTCTCAGATACTGATTAGCTGGGTGGTCCCAGGCAATTCGCCTAACATTGTTTGCCTTGCTTCCTCATCTGCAAAATTATCTGGAGAAGAAAATGGCAAAATATTTCAGTATCTTTACCAAGAAAACTCCAAATGGAGTCACAGAGATCTAATTAAAATGACAGAATAATAACTTTATGTGCCAGGCAGAGAATTCGCTTAGAATCACACTAGAATACTTAGAATGACAGGGATTCTGAGTGTAGCCAAGAGGCAGCAGATTGCCATATGTACTGTCGCTATGATAACATTGATTTGATTATTGATTCCTGAACAAGAGGTTGGGAGTGTGAGAGGACACCAGGACGTAGATGGATATCAACAGAAAGAGGAAAGCAAAGGGCAAGTCTTTGCCCTATTTCATGGAAGTTAGTGGAGTCCAGAGAAATCCTGGTCTGCAATCCTCAGCTATTGGCTTTACCCTGGGGCTCATTTCAGGTCTGATTTTATCTGCCCCAGAAGTGGTTGTATGTTGGGGAAGCAAAGAGGACACCTTTAGGAATATCTTTGATCCTGGATTGCTTGCTAATATGGAGGAATAGAGGTGACAGAAAGGCAGATTACTTGTCTAAGTTGTAAAAGTACTAAGTAGCAAAGGGAAAATAAAAAATCCAGGCTGACTCCAAATCCAATGCTCTTTCCACATTATTATGCTGCTTCACGGCACCTAAATTGAACTTAGTTTGTGAAGAATTAAAGATGGGAAATCCTGATTCTGAATTCTAAATCAACTTTTCATAGATGCCCTTTACTTTTCCCTTTGCAGAAAGGTTCAGTTTCCAAAGAAGAAGGGCCAGATGCTTTAGATAAAAAAGAGAAAGCATCAATTAAATGATAATAACAATATTCAATATTTGCACAGTACTTCACATGAATACTTTTCAAAGTATGTTCTCATTTATGTCCTCACTTGATCCCCGCAACAAGTCTCTGAACAAAGCAGGCAGGCTTTCTCATTTTCTATATTAGGATCCTATATTAGTGATTTTTTCAAGGTCACATAGTTTGTAAATAATCAAAGCATGATTAAAATCTTAGAATCTTCAAAATAAATCACATAATTCCTCAGCATTTTTATACATTACCAACACAGTCCAACAGCAAGAGATACAAAGAGAAATTCCATTCAAAATAACTGTTGATAGTATAAAATATTTGGGAATATAGCTACTACAAGAAAGTCAGGAATTATATGAGCAAAATTACAAAACACTTGCCACAAAAATAAAGTCAGATTTAAATAATTGGAAAAACATTGAGTGTTCTAGGATAAGCTGAGTGAATATAATCAAAATGACAATACTCCCTAAACTAATCTATTCAGACTCCCAAGAAACTATTTTAATGACCTAGAAAAAATAACAACAGAATTCATGTGGAACAACGAAAGGTCGAGAATTTCGAGGGAAGTAATGAAAAAAAAAATGAAGTGAAGGTGGTCTAACAGTACTTGATCTAGAACTGTATTATAAAGCAACAGTCACCAAAACCATTTGGTATTGGCTAAGAAATAGACTAGTTGATCAGTGGAATAGGTTAACTTCACAGGACAAGATAGTGAATAAAAATAACAATCTAGTGTTTGACAAACCCAAAGATCCCAACTTTTGGGAAAAGAATTCATTTTTTGACAAAAACTGCTGGGAAAACTGGAAATTAGTATGGCAGAAATTAGGCATGGACCCACATACTAAGATAAGATCAAAATGGGTCCATGATTTAGGCATAAAGAACGAAATCATAAATAAATTAGAGGAACATAGGATAGTTTACCTCTCAGACTTGTGGAAAAGGAAGGAATTTGTGACCAAAGGAGAACTAGAGATCATTATTGATCACAAAATAGAAAATTTTGATTATATCAAATTAAAAAGCTTTTGTACAAATAAAACTAATGCAAACAAGATTAGAAGGGAAATAACAAATTGGGAAAACATTTTTACAGTAAAAGGTTCTAATAAAGGCCTCATCTCCAAAATATACAGAGAATTGACTCTAATTTATAAGAAATCAAGCCATTCTCCAATTGATAAATGGTCAAAGGATATGAACAGACAATTTTCAGATGATGAAATTGAAACTGTTTCTACTCATATGAAAGAGTGTTCCAAATCACTACTGATCAGAGAAATGCAAATTAAGACAACTCTGAGATACCACTACACACCTGTCAGATTGGCTAAGATGACAGGAACAAATAACGATGAATGTTGGAGGGGATGTGGGAAAACTGGGACACTGATGCATTGTTGGTGTAGTTGTGAAAGAATCCAACCATTCTGGAGAGCAATTTGGAACTATGCCCAGAAAGTTATCAAACTGTGCATATCCTTTGACCCAGCCATACTACTACTGGGCTTATATCCCAAGGAAATACTAAAGAAGGGAAAGGGACCTGTATGTGTCAAAATGTTTGTGGCAGCCTTTTTTGCAGTGGCTAGAAACTGGAAAATGAATAGATGCCCATCAATTGGAGAATGGTTGGGCAAATTATGATATATGAATGTTATGGAATATTATTGTTCTGTAAGAAATGACCAACAGGAGGAATACAGAGAGGCTTGGAGAAACTTGCATCAACTGATGCTGAGTGAAATGAGCAGAACTAGGGAATCATTATACACTTCAACAATGATACTGTATGAGGATGTATTCTGATGGAAGTGGATATCTTCAACATAGAGAAGAGCTAATCCAATTCCAATTGATCAATGATGGACAGAATCAGCTACATCCAGAGAAAGAACACTGGGAAATGAGTGTAAATTGTGAGCATTGTTTTTTTGTTTTTCTACCTAGGTTATTTTTACCTTCCAAATACAATTCTTCCTTTGCAACAACAACAATAAAATTCGGTTCTGCATATATATATTGTACCTAGGATATACCTATAACATATTTAATATGTATGGGAATGCCTGCCATCTAGAGGAGGGGTGGAGGGAAGGAGGGGAAAATTTGGAACAGAAGGGAGTACAAGGATTAATGTTTTTAAAAAATTACCTATGCATGTGTACTGTCAAAAAATGTTATAATTATAAAAATTTTTAAAAGGTAAGAATGAACTTGGGAGTAAAATTTTAAAAAATCTAAGTATCTTGACTCAAATCTAGGGTCTTTCCCATTTTAAATCTCCATTATTAGGAAGTTAGAAAGGGAAAGATGAGGTACTAAACCTAAGTCTGGCTAAGAGAACAGTACTGATCTAGAAATACCTATGTTTTGTGACAAGATCTCTCAGCACTCTTTTCTCTTGAAGGACAACATTCTATTTTCTGGAATCTGTTAAACCAGAAAATCTTCACTATAGAAATTTCTACTACAAATCCATTCCAAATTGATTTCTCTCTGTTGGTGATATCAAAGATGGGGAAAACAATCAGATGAATCTTAATGAAACCTTGTTCCTTCCTGTACACCCCTACGCTCCCACTGCCCATTTTCATTTTTTTTCCCTGGTGCTCCAGAACATCACCTTTTCTAGGTTATCTCTATCAATGTTTTGTCCTAGTTCATGAAATGGTCCTAGAATGGAGCTGTTACCATTTAGTCCTTAATCTCCTTTGGTATCTGTAAGGTACTATAGAATTATAGTTCTACTCTAAGGCTTTGGAATCCTCCAGAAGGAAATTTTACACTTCAGGTGGCAACCTACTTTCTATTGGTCCTTCATAGTTCAATCAACTCACAATAGGAAGATATGGCTTCCTTTAACATCAAAATCATGGCTTCCTTCTTGTTTTACCATCCCCATAGCCATATGACTACTACTTTTTCTACTTGGAGACTTCATCCCAGAGATGGTTAGTGACCAAAGGTCACTTGGCTCATAGGGTCTCATCTAGATGGCTGGATCCAAAATATCCCTGATTGTCCACTGCTCCCCTCAGATGCCCCAATCCATATGGTTCCTCTGATCCTAAGGCCATATGATTTCCTTTCCCAGGGAAATGAGAGAGACATGGCTGCCATTTCTGAGGATGATGGGAAAAGATACATGAACAAGCAGATTCTCCTTCTCCAGGAACAAAGTCTACTTCATCCATGCTCAGATACAATTATTTAGTTCTCTTTCAGATCTGTTTTCTCTCTTTTATAGTCCTGAATCCCAGATTGCATCTCAGGTCTAAAATATATCTATATACAAAATAATATGATAGGATAGGATATAATACAATACAATACAATATATGACAACAGGTAGACTTGAAGCAAAGAAGACCTGAATTCAAATTTAGCCTTACTTACTAGCCATGTAACCTTGAATAAGGTATTTTACCTTTGTCTGCCTCATTATACTCATATGTAAAATGTAGATAAAATGCAGATAATACCACTATCCTCCCACAATTGTTGTGAGGATCAAATATTTGTAAAGTATTTTCCAAATTTAAAGTGTTATATGAATGTCAGTTATTCATTCTTGTTATTGTTGATTTCAATCAAAAAAATCAAATCATGATTCAACAAAACTTCTTGCTTGTTCATACTCATAGTAGCCTGGTGGAAAAAGATCAAGAATTCAGGTACCATGCATTCCAGGGTAGTTATCTTTCCACTAATTAGTCTGTCATTAAGGTATTCTGCCATGATTTATGCTGAAGGTGTGATATCATAGAATATTCATTCAATGGGACCTTGTATAGGACAATCTGAATGGAAATGGAAATCCCATATACAGTATCCTGACAAGTGGTCTGCAGTCTGCACTGGAGCACCTCCAGTGATGTTCAATATGCCACTTTCAAGGATAGTCCACTTACATATAGGAAGTTCTACCTATTAAAAACTTTTATTAAATTGATCTTTAAAATCCATGCCTACAGCTTCCTCACAGAGAATAATGCAGGGAAAGGGAAAAAGACTAGACCTAGAATTGCATTAAATGAGGAAACTACCAATGAAGGTGAACACCTTCTCTCTAACTTTGTAATCATAAAGAGCTGCCTAGAGCACTGAGAGTTTAAATGACTTGCCCAGCCAGTAAATGTCAGAGGTAAAAACTCAAAAGAAAGTATAAACTGACAAAATGAAAGAGATCATTTGGAAGAATATCACTAGTATTTGAGACTCACTCAAGGGAAACTAGCCATATTCTCCAGTAAAACATCTCATGGGGCCTCTGTCAAAGGAAAAATTTTGTCTTGAAGCTTTGATGAGACCAACCTACAAAAGGATTTCTGCTTTGCTCATTAACCATGGTACAAAATAAGGGAATTTCTATGCTGAGATTAGCCTTTCTTTGTAACATCCAAATATCTTTTGAATGCAGGAAATGTGCCTTTCCTTCTTACTCTTATTGTGTATGTGTGTTTGTGTGTATGTGCCTGTGTGTACATGGTACATATGACCTTTTGCTAGTAAATGATTATCTTTCCCCACCCTATCACTTTCCCTTGGAATCAGGCAATGTTTTCCATTTCTCACTGTTCTTGGAATTCCCCAAGGGCCAATTGGCTGATAGGTTCTCTTTATATATTCCCACAGACCTAGCCAGAAAACAATCAGCTATAATAGGTGCCCATGGAAGCTATTTCCAGAGACTTCCCTGGAATTTGCTGACTACACTTTCCCTCCATCTCATCTCTATCTCAAAGGATAATCCAGGGGCCTTCCTTCAGTGAGACCAGCTTTGACACAATGCCAATCAACTCAAATGAACCTGATGAAAACTTCCCCTCCAAAGGTCGAGTTCAGGGTCTACTATTTAATTATCATCCTCTCACATTAGGTCAGGGATTCTTAATTTAACTTAACCCTTATGGTAATCTGATAAAGACTTTTTAGAATAATGTAAAATACATAAAATAAAATACAAAGGATTACAAAGGAAACTATTTTTTTAATAATAGCCCTTTATTTTCAAAATACATGCAAAGATAGTTTTCAACATTCACCCTTGCAAAACCTTGTGTTCCAAATTTTTCCTTCCCTCCCCCCCACCTTAGACAGCAAGTAATCCAATATAGGTTAAACGTGTATAATTCTATACATCTTTCCACAATTATCATGATGCTCAAGAAAAATCAGCTCAAAAAGGAAAAAAAATGAAAAAGAAAGAAAAGCAAGCAAACAACATCACAAAAGATGAAAATACTATGTTGTGATCCACCTTCTGTCCCCACAGTTCTCTTTCTAGAGGCAGATGACTCCATCACAAGTCTATTGGAACTGGCCTGAATTACCTGATTGTTGAAAAGAGCCATGCCCATCAAAGATGATCATCACATAATCGTGTTGCTATGTATAATATTCTCTTAGTTCTACTCACTTCACTTAATATCAGTTCATGCAAGTCTCTCTAAGTCTTTCTGAAATCATCCTGGTGATCATTTCTTTTAGAACAGTAATGTTCCATAACATTCATATACCATAACTTACTCAGCCATTCTCTAACTGATAGGCATCTGCTCAGTTTCCAGTTCCTTGCAGGTTCCTTTTCCCTTTTTTATGATCTATTTGGAATATAGAGCCAGTGGAGACACTGGTGGTTCAAACAGTTTGCACAGTTTGATAGCCCTTTGAGTGTAGTTCCAAATTGCTCAAGGAAACTAATTATTTTGAAACATGGTTATTGAAATGCTTTTTATAATAATAAGTTCACAGGTACTAAATTAAGAGACCTTCTTAGTGACATAGGAATGTTTAAAATGCTTTATCCATAACATTATTGTAATATAGGTAGCATGTGTCATTACTAGTTGTATGACCTTGGGAAAATCTATCAAACTCAGTTTTCTCATCTATAATATATTTATAATCCTGCCTACTTTACAATGCTATGAGGATCGATTAACATCTGTATATACCAATGAATGTAGGTGAAGGTACCTTATAAATTGAAAAGCACTGTGCCATTGAAAGGTTTTTATCAGGATTTTATATCCATATCTATGTCAGTATAGATACATAGAGATAGATATTCCTATATAAACATATCTATATAAATATATAAACACATATTTGTGTATGGGTAACATCACACATAACATCCCTTTTCAAGTTTTTGGCTGTCAGTGAGGTCTAACAAAAGGATCACCAACATGGATCAAGCTTTTTAGCAGTAGCATCCTAGTGCAATGGAAAATGATTGGGAGAAAGGCAGGACTCCAGGCCTAGGGGCAATAGGATATTGAACAGAATACCAAGAAAAGGACTTGGCCAGAGGCAGTAAGCCAAGACAATTGAGTAGTTAAGCATGACCGGAAGCAATAGAGATCCAGACACTAAGGCTGTTCTTAGGGTTCAAGGTTCTAGTCAATCTCTTGGAGAACTCATTAGATCAGAGCAGATCTTAGACTTGGAATTATTAGAATAGGAGCTATATATCAAGATAGAGGACAAACAGGAGCCTGTTTTGGGGTGATGAAATATAATGTGGAGGACTTGTCAATGGATAAGTCTAGAACCCTGTTATTAGACTTTCAGGGCTGGAATTTGATATCATGGAGTAGGCATTGACTGTATCCTCTTAATTCATTTGGCAAGTGGTCTTTCCCTGAGTATTTTAGACAGCATTTAAACTAGGGAAGTGGTACTTTAATTTATTTGTCATGTAGTGATATAATCTCACTGGATAGATTCTTAGGTAACTAGTCTTAGGGACAGTGAGGTAGTACAGTGGATAGAGACCATCCAGCCCACAGACAAGAAATCTTGTGTTCAAATCTAGGATCAGACAATTTCTAGTCATGTGATTTTGGGCAAGTCCCTTAACCTCACTTCACTTCCATTTTCTAATCTGTAAAATGGGGTTGCATCTCCTTTCTAGGGTTGTTGTGAGGATAAAATGAGACAATACTTGTAAAGTGCTGGCACATTGTGGTATATAAATGTTAGCTGTTATTATTTTATCATTATTAGAGCATTATAATGTCAAGTTTGGCTCAATCAAGAGAAGATCCCAATTGCGAACCTCAAAAGAAAGTGATATTACAACATTCTACCTACCTATTACAACATTCCTAATGTCAAAATGTTAATATGGGCAGCATAGTTTTACAACATCAGAAAACCTATACCATTTGTCAAATAAAATCTGTAGATAATGACTGATGGTACTTTTAAGATATATACTTGTAATAATCCAAAAAGTTCATCTAATATCTTAGCTGAAGTAGAGATGGTGAGAGATCATTTTAAACCAAACAATTATCAATATTTAGCCCTTCACACTTTTGTTGCAGTTTATTTTTTACCTTCATTTCACATTAGTTCTCTTCACACATTCAGCATTCCAACCAAATTCACCAAATAACTTCCCCGAACTCCAGTGCAAAATGAATTCCATCCCCTCCTCTGCCTGTTAGATTTCTTAGCTTCTTTTAACATCCAATTCAATTGTGATTTGAAATAAGAAATTTTCCCACATCCCTACAGTATTTAGTACTTTTTTCTTCCTCAATTTATTTTGTTTTTACTTATTTGCAGATACATCATATCCCAAGCAGAATGAAAGCTCCTTAAGGTCAGGGACAGATTCTATTTATGTCTTTATATTTTCAACATAAAGGATAGTATCTTGTATATAGTAAGGATTTAATGTTGAATTGAATAAAAATATTTATGCCTCAGACATTTATCCTCCAGGAATATACTGAACTTCTCTTCAGGATTGGATCTATGTTCCAAAATAAGGTAAAAGTTTCTTAAAAGCAAGTAGTCTGACTGAAATAAAGCTCTTCAACATTTTAGAGCAGCCATCTAAAATATATTGTTCAAATTTCAGAGGAAGGGCACATACAACTGTTAAAAGTGGTACTTATAGTGGAATCATGCTCTGAGATATTGACTTTAAAAACAAAAGAATTCTGTCCTTGTCATTACAAAAAAGAGATGTGTTGATTTCTCTCTCTCTCTCTCTCTCTCTCTCTCTCTCTCTCTCTCTCTCTCTCTCTCTCTCTCTCTCTCTCTCTCTCTCTCTCTCTCTGTGTGTGTGTGTGTGTGTGTGTGTTTCTTTCTAAGAAAGAAACAAATACAAGCTGGATAAAAATGACTAGAGAATGATTAAAGAAAAAATAAATTGTGGCACACATATAAGTGGAGGTTACTGTCTCATAAGAGATAAAAAATATGTTGAAGTCAGAGACCCATAGAAAGACTAGGGTACAATTTATGTAAAATGAAGTAATCAGAACTAGTAAAATAATATGACAAGAATGATGAGAAAAATATAAATGGAAAGAATAATTGTTATAGAATAATAAAAAATGAATACTACTGATTTACAAAAAACAAATTGTCCCCCAAAGTAGAGGTATGACAAGATAACTCCCTCCACTCACTTGCAGAGGTGAGAGATTTACAGGTGTAGAACAATGCATATATTGTGATATTTTGTTATTAGTTTTACTCATTTTCCCCTCAACTTTTTAAAAATAATCCTTTGTTACAAGGGATGATTCTTTGGAAAGAATAGGGAAAGAAATATGGTCTCAGTGTTTGAGCCTTTATATTTTAGAGTACCTGCTTCTGAGATACTATTTTTGATTCCCTTTTTCTCAGTCTTCACTTTGGACTTCCTAGAACTTTAGTAAATGAGTAGACAAGATTCTGGGCAACTAGGATGGTTGTACAGTAAATAGAGCTCTAGCCCTGGAATCAAAAGGACATTTTCCTAAATCCAAATCTGGCCTCAGACAGCTAGGTGACTTTGAATAAATCATCTAACCCTATTTTCCTCTGGAGAAGAAAATGGCAAGCCACTCCAATTTCTTTGCAAAGAAAATCCTAATTACCTGGAAGAAGAAAGTCAGGAAATCCAGGAAGTGGAGATGAGGAAGGAGAGCATTCCATGCATGGGAGACAGACAATGAAAATCCCAAGAGTTAGGAGATGGAATATTTTGTGCAAGGAACAGCAAGGAGACCAGTGTTACAGGATCAAAGAGTAGAAGACAGGGAATGCATATAAGGTATGAGAAGACTGGAAAGGTTGGGGGTAGGTATGGAGTGAATTATGAATGGTTTTGACTACCAAATGAAAGATTTTGTATTTTATCTGGAAGTGATAGGGAGTTAATGGATTGAGGGGGAAGTGAAATGTTTGGATTGTAATTTAGGAAATCATTTTGACACAGACATTTGACCAAAATTCAGAACTCCCTACATAATCAGTTCTAAGTGATCAAGTATAGTGGAACTTGAATCTGAGACTCATGATTGCAGACTCAGTGCTCCCTCCACTTCCCCAGGATATATTCTATCATGAGAAGGAGCAATAAACTAGACCACAAAGGCCAGGTTACAATTTCCTAGTTTGTGGTTATTCTAGAAACCCAGCTGGTTATGTGAGTTTGGAGAGATAAGCCTTCTTTATATACACATACAGGAGTAATCCACTGAGTAATTGGAAAGTCTCCTGAAATATGTGTTTGGGCTTTAATAGTATAATGATAAAACCCATAACTTGAGCTTGTAGCTTGCTTTGATTTTTTTCATAAAACTATCATATAAATGATTGTGTTCTATTTTCTGGGAGTGTTGTTTTGTGACCTATAGAGATATGATTTCTCCTCTTTGCCTACTCAGTGTGAGGTTAAAATTAATCTTCTTGGGTCTGAGTTTTCACATCTTTAATGTAACATTGGACTAGATAATCTTTAAGATCCCATTTTTCCTATCTTGAAGTGGCAACTAATGCTAATTATCTATCCTAATCATTTCAACTAGATTCAGGATGGGTCTTATCTTTATTATATTGATTAGGATACAATACTCTGCTTCATCCTGGATCTTTTTTCAGGAACTAAGGCCTTCTCATCTTGAATATACAACTATTTTAAGACTCACTCCCTTTTCAAATTTGTGAGTTCTTCCTGAGATCTGCATTTCATGGGGAAATCCGAGCTAGTCTTAATACCCCTCCCAGCCCTGTTCTTGGCTTCTGGATTTCAAAACACAATGCCACAGTACCTTTATTTATTTACTCCCATTACTCCCTTTTCAGCTCTGTTTTCTTTCTTTCTTTCTTTTTTTAGTAAAGATTTATGCATGGATAATTTTTCAACACTGACTCTTTTTTTTATTTATTTAGAATTTTTTTTTCACAGTATATATGCATGAGTAATTTTTTTAATAATATTATCCCTTGTATTCATTTTTCCAAATTATCCCCCCCTCCCTCCATTCCCTCCCCCCGATGACAGGCAATCCCATACATTTTACATGTGTTACAATATAACCTAGATACAATATATGTGTGTAAATAACCATTTTCTTATTGCACATTAAGTATTAGATTCCGAAGGTATAAGTAACCTGGGTAGATAGACAGTAGTGCTAACAATTTACGTTCACTTCCCAGTGTTCCTTCTCTGGGTGTAGTTGTTTCTGTCCATCATTGATCAACTGGAAGTGAGTTGGATCTTCTTTATGTTGAAGATTTCCACTTCCATCAGAATACATCCTCATACAGTATTGTTGTTGAAGTATACAGTGATCTTCTGGTTCTGCTCATTTCACTCAGCATCAGTTGATGTAAGTCTCTCCAACCTTTCTGTATTCCCCCTGCTGGTCATTTCTTACAGAGCAATAATATTCCATAACCTTCATATACCATAATTTACCCAACCATTCTCCAATTGATGGACATCCATTCATCTTCCAGTTTCTAGCCACTATAAAAAGAGCTGCCACAAACATTTTGGCACATACAGGACCCTTTCCCTTCCTTAGTATTTCTTTGGGATATAAGCCCAGTAGTAGTACGGCTGGGTCAAAGGGTATGCACAGTTTGATAACTTTTTGCGCATAGTTCCAAATTGCTCTCCAGAATGGCCGGATTCTTTCACAACTCCACCAACAATGTATCAGTGTCCCAGTTTTCCCACATCCCCTCCAACATTCATCATTATTTGTTCCTGTCATCTTAGCCAATCTGACAGGTGTGTAGTGGTATCTCAGAGTTGTCTTAATTTGCATTTCTCTGATCAGTAGTGATTTGGAACACTCTTTCATATGAGTGGATATAGTTTCAATTTCATCATCTGAGAATTGTCTGTTCATATCCTTTGACCATTTATCAATTGGAGAATGGTTTGATTTCTTATAAATTAGGGTCAGTTCTCTATATATTTTGGAAATGAGACCTTTGTCAGAACCTTTGTTTTTAAAAATATTTTCCCAATTTGTTACTTTCCTTCTAATCTTGTTTGCATTAGTATTGTTTGTACAGAAACTTTTTAGTTTGATGTAATCAAAATCTTCTATTTTGTGATCAATAATGATCTCTAGTTCTCCTCTGGTCATAAATTCCTTCCTTCTCCACAGGTCTGAGAGGTAGATTATCCTCTGTTCCTCTAATCTATTTATTATCTCATTCTTTATGCCTAAATCATGGACCCATTTTGATCTTATCTTGGTATATGGTATTAAGTGCAACACTGACTCTTGCAAAGCCTTGTGCTCCAGTTTTCCCTCTGTTCCCCCCACCCCTCCCCTAGATGGCAAGTAATTCAACATATGTTAAACATGATAAAATGTATATGTTAAATCTAAAATATGCATACATATTTAATACAATTATCAAGCTGCACAAGAAAAATCAGATCAAAAAGGAAAAAAAATGAGAAAGAAAGCAAAATGCAAGCAAACAACAACAAAAAGAGTGAAAATATTATGCTGTTATCTATACTCAATTCCCACATCTCTCTCTCTCTCTGGGTGTAAATGGCTCTCTTCATCACAAGATCATTGGAACTGGCCTGAATCATCTCATTGTTGAAGAGAACCACATCCATCAGAATTGATCATCATATAAACTTGTTGTTGCTGTATAAAATGATCTTCTGGTTCTGCTCATTTCACTCAGCATCAGTTCAAGTAAGTCTTTCCAAGCCTCTCTGAAATAATCCTGCTGATTGTTTCTTATACCAATATACCACAACACTCATATACCATAATTTATTCAGCCATTCTCCAACTGATGGACATTCATTCAGTTTCCAGTTTCTTACCACTATAAAAAGGGTTGCCACAAACATTTTTGCACATGTGGGATCGGCTGTTTTCTAGGTTGCCTCTTCCCATTAGAATGTAAGTTCTTTGTATTGTCTTTCTTTTTGCTTGCATTTGTGTCCTCAGTGATTAGAACATTAATAAACACAATGATCCTTCCTTCCTTCCTTCTTATCTTCCTTCCTTCCCTCCTTCTTTCCTTCTTTTATCCCTCTACCTCTTTCTCGCTTCTTTGTTCTTCATTCTTTCTTTCTCCCTCCTTTCCTTTCTTCCCTCCCTTTTTCTTCTCTCTCTCTTCCTTCCATCCATCTTTCCTTCCTTTCTTCTGGCCTTTCTCTATTCCTCCCTCTTTGTTTCCTTCCCTCCTTTCCTAACTGTCTATTATAGTCTGACAGGGTTCATTATTGCCTGAATTAATGCTTGGTTTAGCCCAGCTCTAGTGATTCAGAGAGACAAGGGATAGCCCTGCTCATTAGCAAGGAGGGACCTTGTCTAGGAGCAAGCTAACAGCAGCCAAGTGACCTCATCTCATAGGCAGCCAAATTGGGTGTGGTTCCAACAGAGCAGCAGTGACCCACTTGATGAATTGCAGAAATAAATTGAATTGTTCGAGTGAGACATTATACCCTTCTGGGGTCCAGCTTAGCTGATCAGAAAGGCTACTCATGCATCACTGTTGCCATGCCCCACAAAAAACTTTGTAAAGACTGTTTGGATCCTCTGAAGAAAGAAAAGCTTCACCGTTTCAGAGTTTTGTGCAATCTTGGTCACATGTTTTTGCTATACTCATGCCTTACTCCCATGTAAGTTCATGCCCACTTTCCCCCATCACTGGCTTTGTATATATTTGTAGTAGAACATACCTCACAGATGGGAGGAATGCTTTGTGACTGCTGCGGCTGTTACTATTCTATTTCAGTAAAGGTCTTTTCCAAAGAACTGGGTCAACTAATTGTCAAGGAAAAACATATTGATGGGGGCTCATGAAATAGTGTTAGGAAGATAGTCACTCACAAGGTAATCCGTAGAACTCTGATAGGAGTAATAGATTCCCCTCTGGGGATTTTACCTGCCAATGTGAGCTGATAGAGGGAACCCAGAAGAAATGTTCAAAATCAACAATAAAAGCCAGCTGAATTTATATTAACAATAATGAAGAACTTGGGCCTAGAGAATCGAGGATGAAAAACAATTGCTAATGCTGTCCATTTTCAGTTTTTTGTTGGTCAATTTTGGCTTACTGTTTTGCTGTGAAAAGTCTGAAGTTTGTTTGGTTCATTATATTTACAGAATTGCCTTCATATCCAAAGTCTCATTTGTCCTCCTGATATATAGGCAACTACTTCACTTACAATCGAAGAAATATTGTACTCAGTGTCAGACCTAGTAAAGTCAAATTTCTATGTATTCTACATGTATAATTCTGAACAAGTCAATCAAAATTTCTGGGCTTCAGTTTCCCCATCTGGAAAACAAAGGTTTTGAACTTTGGACTTCTGGTGTCTTTGTGTAACTTTTAACAAATAACTTTCTTAGGAAAGATAGTGAGGTATAGTCTAAAGGACACTGGACCATCAGTAAAATGAAAAGATGAGATTTGAAAGCTTCTAAGGCACTTTGAGACTCTAAATATGTTCCAGTAGTCACTTGGCTCATAGGGAACTGAGGGAAAAATAGATGAGTCAATCATTCAGTAAGCAACTATTTGAGTATACAGCTGTTTACATTTGAGGAGCTTGAATAATAACCACATTTGGGCATTTGGAGGCATTACTTTATTCAGGATGTAGCAGTTCTATTAGATATGCAGAAGCATAAAACTCTCAAGGAGTTAACATTCTAATTGGGGGAAGAGGAGAGAAGACTTTCAGTAAAGTATTTGACAGACATGATATCTTGGTGAACAATATGAAGATATGAGAGATAGTATAGTTAAGTGAATTTGGAAATGGTTAAATGGATGTCTAAAGGAATGCAATTAAGATGATGAAGGTATTGGAAATCATTCCCTATATGGGTAGTTTAAAGACAATGGGATCTTTGACATGGAGGATAGAAGACTAAAGGCAGACATGGTAGCAATTTTTAAGTACTTAAAAGAGCTGATTTGTGGGAAAAAGAATTAGATTTGTTGTTTAGTCTGAGAAGATAGAACTAGGAGTAATAAATAGAAGGTGAAGAGATGCAAAATTTGTCTCAAACAAAATAAAAACTCCCTTAAAAACCCAGCTGAGGCATCAAAAGTGGAGCAGAAATCATAGAAGTTCCTGTCTAAAACTTTCACTTCCAATTTGAGCATCTTGAGGTGTGTCTGAGAATAACCCTAGGCAAAGAAAGTTGACTTAGTTTTTCCACTGACACTTTACTCATTGTAAACTCAAAGTTTGATAAAACAAATCATTTGGTCCTTTGAATTTTTTAAATTTTAAAACTTAAATAGAAAAGATTTTTAAAAATAGAAAAAGAAAAAAAGAATAAAAACACTGCACAGCAGAACATAGAGGATTCAAAATATGTAATAATAAATTTCAATTTCAAGAAAGTATATATAAAAATAAAACACTTAGTATTCAGAACTGTCTATTGTAGGATTTCTCTTTGATCTTTGCTATGTACTTTTCTCTTCATTCTTTTTCCCCCTTTCTTCCCCTCATCTCCCCCAAGCAGACTACACATAAACACAGAATATACATTTGTAAACACACACATATATAAATATGTATACATATATATATATATATATATACGTACACATGTGTGTATACATATACATATTCACACATACATACATATATATGTACATATGCATTATCTCTTGTTTCTCATTCACTTCTACCTACTAACTTGTCTTCCTATTACTTAACTTCCCCCCAACCCAAGAATCTGTTTTATATCTTCTCCCCTACCCCCTCCATTTTTTTTCCTTTCCCATTAATCTATTTACCTTATCCCACTCCCATTATTCTATATACCCTTCTATACTCAGCCTTATATTTCCCCCCTCTTATTTCTTTATAGAATTATAGGGTGCTATATCTTCCTACACACACACACACACACACACACACACACACACACACACATTTGTGTGTATATATGAATGTGTATTGTGTGCATGATATTTCAGATCAGCTCCTCTTCATTCCCCATTCAATTTTTCTCTCTCAGTTCTGGCTTTTCCTCTCATTCATATAGCATAATTACTGTTTTTGCCTTTTTTATACATGGTTTTTCTTTTTATAATCATATAATGCTCAGCTCTATTCCAATCTTTTTTTTTTTGACTATCAAATAACTAATGAAAATTTTAAAGATACAGTTTACATTTCCAAATATAAAACACAAATAGTTTAATGAGTCCCTTGAAATTACTCTTTGGTGTTGCCTTTTATATATTACATTTTCTATTGAGTTCAGGTTTGTTTGTGACAAAATCCTGAAACTCTGATAATTTGTTGAATGATCATTTTTAATGCAATTTTATGCTTAACTTTGCTGCATATAACATATTTTGGCCACAATCCTAGTCCTTTTGATTGTTGATATAAAATATTCCAGGACCTATAGATTTTGTAGCTTGTGAAAGATATTGTGTGATTATAATTGTAGCTCCAGTGAATTTGAATTGTTTGTTGTTGCTTGTAAAATTTTCTCTTTGATCTGAGGGTTTTAAATTTCAGTAATGATATTCCTGTATGTTTTCCTAGTAAGATCTCTTTTGGATAGTGATCTGTAAAGTATGGGCTAGCTCCCTGGAAGGCCTCAGAGTCAGCCAGAGTCAGGATAAATCAAAGTCTTTGGTCTTTAGAGGGAGAAGTGAAGGAGGCACTGCCACAGGCTTGCCAAAGATGTATCCTGGATTCTGGAGTCTGAAGTCTCCAGCTTCTCTCCTCCTCATCCTGCCGACAAGTCACTCTCCCTTCTCTCCCTCCACCCTCCAATCCTTGCCTAGCATTATCTTACTACCAAACATTCAGCAAGCACCAAAGGTAAGGAGAGCCATCATCCAAATATATGCTAATAGAGCCATTGTCTCACATTGAACAGGAAGCCTAAAGTGCTCTGTTGTCTGATTCAGAGTTTCAGCCTTCAGTGATCATTGGATTAAATCACTTGGTTTTGATGCACTCATGGATGAATAGGCACCAGCAGTCAAACATGGGTGTTGCCATTGCTGTTAATATCTGGAACACTGTAAGCCCTGCTAAATGCCATTCAACTCAGTTTGGGTTCAGCTCAGCTCAGTTCAACTCAATTCTTTGACTCTGTCCTTTACTCACCAGAATTTTTTTTAATGGGATTTTAAAAAAAATTATATGTAGAAGAGCCAAGATGGTGGAGTAAAGGTAGGAACTTGCCCAAACTCTACCTAAAACTACTCCAAATTCCTTTAAATAACGACTTTAAACACATTTTTAAAGCATCAGAACATCCAAAAAGATGGAGTAGAACATTTTCTAGCCAAAGACAACTTAGAGTGTCAGTAGAAAAAATTTATGACATCAGGGTGGGAGTTCAGTGTGCATTCTGGTATAGGGCTGCCAGTGCAGTTATGGCCCCAACCCTGGCCCCATGCCTGTAAAGCAGAAATGGATGCCCAGAGATACCAAAGAGAACTTGGAAGATCAACAGAAAAGGTCTATGGCAACAGGACGGGAATCCAGCACACAATCCCTGTGCAGGCTGTACCAGCACCAGCAAAGCAGGACTCTTTTGCTTTAACACACTAGATCTTACAACTATAGTGAAGTGGGCACATTCCTAACAGTTCCAGGGCAGAAAAGAGTGCTTGTGGTCAAATCCCTAGAAGTATCTTTAAAACAGCTGCACAAAATCCCTGAAGCTTAGGCGGTGTTTCCTCCACTCTGGAAACAAAACCCTACTTTAACAAAGAGTTAAAAGCCAAATAATAGGCTAGGAAAATGAGCAGACAGCAAAAAAAGTTTCTGACCATAGAAAGTTATGGTGATAAGGAAGATCAAAACACATACTCAGAAGAAGATAACAAACATCCTACATCCAAAAAACTCCTGCATTCAAAGCTTCCAAAAAAACAAGAATTGATCTCAGGGTTGAGGAAGAGCTCAAAAGAGATTTTGAAAATCAAGTAAGAGATAGAGGAAAAATTAGGAAAAGAATTGCATTATAGTGATGCAAAAGGAAATACAAAAGGATAATGAGGAGGATGAGGAGAAGAATGCTTCAAATTGGCCAAATTGGGAAAGAAGGTACAAAAGTTCACTGAGAAAAATAATTCCTCAAAAATTAGAATTGAGTAAAGGGAAACTAATGACTTTATGAGAAATCAAGATATAATAAAGCAAAACCAAAAAAATTAAAAATAGAAAAGAATTTAAAATATCTCATTGGAAAAACAACTGACCTAGAAAATAGATTCAGAAGAAATAATTTTAAAAATATTGGTCTACCTGAAAATCATGATTAAAAAAAAAAGAGAGACTGGACATCACCTTTCAAGAAGTTATCAGGAAAAACTGTCCTGATATTCTAGAACTAGAGGATAAAATAGAAATTGAAAGAATCCACTCACCACTTCCTGAAAGAGATTCCAAATGAAAACTCCCAGGAATATTTTAGCCAAATTCTGGGACTCCAAGATTAATGAGAAAATATTGCAAGAATTCAGAAAGAAAAAAAAAATTCATAGTAGAACCATAGTCAGGAAAACACAAGATTTAACTTTGGAGAGCAATGGACCTAGGATTACAACCAAGAAAGATCTACCCAACAAAACTGAATATCATATATCAATATGAATATATCAATATTCAGGAGAAAAAGTTGATATGCAATATAATAGAGGATTTTCAAGCATTTATGATAAAAGACCAGAGCTGAATAGAAAATTTGATTTTCAAATATAGAACTCAGGAGACCCATAAAGAGGTAATCTGAAAGTTGATATCTTAAGGAACTTAATAAAGTTGATCTGCTTACATTCTTACATGAGAGGATGATTCTTACAATACATTAGAACTTCCTCATTATTATTATGGCAGTTTGAGGTAGTATGTAGATACAGGGGACAGATGTGAGTTCTATGTGAAAGGACAATATCTTTCTTAAAATGGTGAAATTAAGGGGTAAGGGGGAAATGTATTAGGAGAAAGGGAAAGAGAAAAGGGAAATGAAGTGAAAGCTTTTACAGTGGAAGAGAAAAAGGGAAGGAGGGGGTGAGTGAGTAAACTTCACTCTCATCAGAATTAGCTCAAAGAGTAAATAACAGACACATTCAGTATGGCTATAGAAATCTATCTTACCCAATAGGAAAACATTGGGAGGAATGGAATATGATAAAAGAGAGGGTATGTTGGGGGATGGAATAGTCAGTTGCAAAACATTTTTGAGGATGGACAGAGTGAAAAGAGAGAGAGAATAAAATAAATGGGGGAAAATACAATTAGCAATAGTAATTGTAAAATGACTGAATCACATTTATACAAAATAAGAGCCATATCCTAATTGATAAATGTTCAAAAGGGATGATCTTCACTCAAAGGGGTACAAATTCATGAATATCTTTTGACCTAACAATAACACTACTAGCATGAATACCAAAAGAGATTTTTTTTTTTTTGTAAAAAGGACCAGTATGTACAAAGATATTTGTAGTAGCTCTTTTCTCAGGGCATTAATATTGGAAATTGAGGGGATGCCCATTAATTGAGGAATGGCTGGATAAATTGTGGTATGTGACTGTCATGGAATATTATTGTTCTATGGGAAATGATGAGCAGGATACTGTCAGAAAAAAAAAAAAAAAAAACCAAAAACAATCAGAGAGTCCTTCATGAACTTAAGCAAAGTGAAATGTACTGTATTCAAAGTAATAGCAATGTTCTGGAATGACCAGAATGTAAATGACTTTGCTATTCTTTGCAGTACAATGATCCATGACTATTCTGAAAGACTTATGATAAAAAATCCTATCCATATCCAGAAAAGAAATTAATTCTGTCTGCATATAGATTTAAGAATTTTCATTCTCTCTCTCTCTCTCTCTCTCTCTCTCTCTCTCTCTCTCTCTCTCTCTCTCTCTCTTCTCTCTCCCTCTCTCTGTCTCTCTCTCTCTCTGTCTCTCTCTCTCTCTCTCTTTCTCTCTCTCTCTCTCTCTCTCTCTCTCTCTCTCTCTCTCTCTCTCTCTCTCTTCTCTCTCCCTCTCTCTGTCTCTCTCTCTCTGTCTCTCTCTCTTTCTCTTCTCTCTCTCTCTCCTCTCTCTCTCTTTCTCTCTGTTCTCTCTTCTCTCTCTCTCTTCTCTCTCTCTCTCTGTCTCTCTCTCTTTCTCTTCTCTCTCTCTCCTCTCTCTCTTTCTCTCTATCTCTCTTCTCTCTCTCTTCTCTCTCTCTTCTCTCTCTCTCTCTTTCTCTCTCTCTCTCTCTCTCTGTCTCTGTCTCTTTCTCTCTCTGTCTCTCTTTCTCTCTCTCTGTCTCTCTCTCTCCTCTCTCTCTCTTTCTATCTGTCTCTCTCTTCTCTCTCTCTTCTCTCTCTCTATCTCTCTGTCTCTCTCTCCTTCTCTCTGTGTCTCTGTCTCTCTTTCTCTCTCTCTCTCTCCGTCTCTCTCTGTCTCTCTCTTTCTCTTCTCTCTCTCTCTCCTCTCTCTCTTTCTCTCTGTCTTTCTCTTCTCTCTCTCTCTCTGTCTCTCTCTCTCCATCTCTCTCTGTCTTTCTCTGTCTCTCTCTGTCTCTCTCTCTTTCTCTTCTCTCTCTCTCCTCTCTCTCTCTTTCTCTCTGTCTTTCTCTTCTCTCTCTCTCTCTGTCTCTCTCTCTCTCCGTCTCTGTCTCTCTCTGTCTCTCTCTCTTTCTCTTCTCTCTCTCTCCTCTCTCTCTTTCTCTCTGTCTTTCTCTTCTCTCTCTCTTCTCTCTCTCTCTGTCTCTCTGTCTCTCTCTCCTTCTCTCTGTCTCTCTGTCTCTGTCTCTCTCTCTGTCTCTCTGTCTCTTCTCTCTCTCTTCTCTCTGTCTCTCTCTCTCTTTCTCTCTCTCTCTGTCTCTCTCTGTCTCTCTCTCTTTCTCTTCTCTCTCTTTCTCTTCTCTCTCTCTGTCTCTCTCTCTTCTCTCTCTCTCCTTCTCTCTCTCTCTTTCTGTCTGTCTCTCTCTGTCTTTCTCTGTCTCTGTCTCTGTCTCTCTCTCTCTTCGCTCTGTCTCTCTGTCTCTCTCTCTCTCTCTTCTCTCTGTCTCTCTCTGTCTCTCTGTCTGTCTCTGTCTCTCTCTGTCTCTCTCTCTTCTCTCTCTCTCCTTCTCTCTCTCTCTTTCTGTCTGTCTCTCTCTGTCTTTCTCTGTCTCTCTCTCCTTCTCTCTCTCTCTTTCTCTCTGTCTCTGTCTCTGTCTCTCTCTCTCTCTCTTCTCTCTGTCTCTGTCTCTCTGTCTCTGTCTCTCTCTGTGTCTCTCTGTCTCTGTCTGTCTGTCTCTGTCTCTCTCTGTCTGTCTGTCTGTCTGTCTGTCTCTCTCTCTCTCTCTCTCTCTCTCTCTTTTCTCTCTGTCTCTTTGCTTTTCTTGAGGGTTTCTTTTTTTAAATTAGTATTGGAGATCTATGTTGTCTTTCACAACATGACTTCACATATGATTTATACTGAGAACTAGGGGTAGGAATAAGGAAGAGAAGCTGGAATTGAAGGGTTTTAAAAACAAATGTAAAAAATTGTTTTAAATGTAACTGGGGAAAATATTAAATAAATAAAATTTTAAAATAAAAAAAGGAAAAATTGATTCTTTTTATTATGAAAAAATTTACATATAAAGGCAAATATTTAGCATTTTTGGCAAGATTTTTAGTTTCAAATTATTCTCTTTCTCTCTTTCAAGTACAGGTGCTATAGTATATGTCTGCTGGAGACTGATATAAACAGTAAAATAGTTATATGCTTTACTATGTTTTGTTTGCCCTTTTCTCTGAAAATCTTGAAATTTTCTGCAAGACTGAATACAGTTGGACTACTCTAGCCAATCAGTGCTATTTAATCTTAGTTATTCAACTTAAATCATTCATGCTACAACTTCAGTTTTACATAATTATTCCTGATGGATCCTAAGCTTCTACTGAATGAAGTTTATTCAAGCTCACAATTTGGAATACCTATTAGTGTATCTCTAGGCTAGATAACATATGAATTCAAAGAAAAAAGGACATTTATTGAACCCAAATAGGAAGGTAATAATACAATTAAATCAGTTAGCGACTAGTTTTGCCAACCACACATAGTTGTAACCTTCAGGGGTGACAGTGAGTCAGCTTCCTATTCAATTTCCATATAATTCCCAGCACAGAAAGAGGAACAATAGTGTCAAAGTTTGAAGTACAGTCTGCCTAATTAGTACTTCTTCATTCTCAATCTGGTAGGCTATTCGACAAATTCAAATGTTCTAAATCCTCTGGCCATGAGATTCATAGTCACCAACAGACCTACATGAGACATCCAGAGTTCAAGAATATTACGCTGAATCCCAAATGTTTTCTTTTTCTATAGGAGTAAGGCTTTTGTCTCTGCTGCCACTCCTGCTTGATCATTGGTACCACCCATAGAGATACTATTTCTCATGCACATCCACACTTTCACCATGATCTACATGTGGTTCCTATCTCTATTGTCTGAACTCTTGCCAACTTCTTTCACAAGAAAGAAGCAGCCTTTCCTCAGCTTCCTATCTTCAGAATATAGCCTAGATGGTTTCCCCAATGTTCAATGCTGTTAACCCAAGCATTGTGAAAATGGAGAGGTTACAAAAATACTTCTCTATATAACCCATGATTGTCAAGTGAATATTTGGTATGAAGGTCTATGGCATGGCATCAAAAGTTGATTTAAAATATGTTTCTACTTGCTGCCTAGCAGAAGAGTGGGGGGAAGGAAGGGAAAAAAAAAGAACAAAAAACTTGGAATACAAGATTTTGCAAGGGTGAATGTTGAAAATTATCTATGCATAAACTTTGAAAATAAAAAGTTTTAATAAAAAATTAAATGGGCCAAAAAGTATGTCTCCATGTTGCTGTAACTATTTGCTGTTTATATTTGAAACATTTGCATAATAAGAACACTTGGGTTACCTTTTTTGGGAATGCTCAGTAATAACAATTCACATAGCAGAGCACTTTTCCAGCAGCAGTTCTGAGGTAGGCAGTGGAAGGATTATCATCTCCATTTTTTTTGGATGAGGAAATTATTTCTTTTTATATAGAGACTGACTCTTTCTCCAGTAGTAAATACACAGCATTTCAGACAAGGACTCCCTCTGCAGCCTAGAAGCTAGCAGCAAAAAGATTCTCCATAATCACACACCCATTGGAATCATGCTGAGCAATAAATGTGAAACCATTAATCCCAGGCAGAGGCAACATTCCCAACAGAGACACTATGTAATGAAAATAGTATCTCTAAGAGGTAGCAAATGAATTGAGTCTTGAAGAAAGAGAAGGATTTTCATAAGCAGAGAGAAAAATCTTTCAAGGATACAATAAAATACTTATTAAACATTTACTGAGAATCAGGAACCGTACTAAGTGCTGGGCATACAAATACAAACAATGAAATAATCCTTATTTATAAGGAATTTACGTTATAATGGGGTAAGGAGGCAGTGGATTCCAGACCTGAAGGATGGCTTGCACAAATCCACAGTTCAAAAAAGTGGATAGAGGTTGAGAGGAGAGTGAGGGGAAAAAAAAAAAAAAAGTTAAAAAAAATCTCCAATACAATTTGATTGTAATATAAAGTACATAAAGTAGAACTGAGTGAAACAAAACTAGAAATACACATTGGAGTCAGATTGTGGAGGGGCTTAGAAATTATTCAGTGAATCATTTCTCAAACACCTAAATATTTATCAAGCACTTACCATATACCAGGACTGTTTAAAGCGATGATACAAAGAAAGGTAGAAAAACAGTTCCTGGCTTCAAGTGGCTCACATTCTTTATTTGGAATACTTTTTTTTTTTTTTTCCCCCTGAGGCTGGGGTTAAGTGACTTGCCCAGGGTCACACAGCTAGGAAATGTTAAGTGTCTGAGACCAGATTTGAACTCAGGTCCTCCTGAATTCAAGGCTGGTGCTCTATCCACTGTGCCACCTAACTGCCCCACATTCTTTATCTGATACACATACACACACAAACACATAAATATGTGTGTATAGATATAGGTAGATATACATACATATATGTCACATAATATGTTAGTATTGTTATATATGATGATTTTATGATGATTTTTAAAAGAAGATATCTAATTAAGATATCCAAGTCAACAAGTATTTGTTAAGTGCCTACTATGTACCAGATACTGCGCTAAACCTGGACATAAAAAGACATAAAAAAGTCTTTGTCTTCAAATGGGGAAACTACACAAAGAATTAAGAACAAATAGGATATAAATGGGATAACTTGAAAATAATCTCAGAAGGAAGGCATTAACATTAAAGGGGATTAGGAAAGGTTTCTTGTAGATGAGATTATAGCTGAGATTTGACAGAAGCCAGAAAAGAGGGATTTGAGACGTCTTCTGGGGATCAGGCCAGCATGAATAGAGGAATAATCTGGGGATGATGGAGATGTTCTAAGTGTGAATCCTATGGAGTGTGTGGCTCAACACAGTTGATAGGAGAAAGATGGTGACTCTCTCCCCCTCATTTTATCTTTCTCCTAGGAAAAATTAAAAGTCCATGTACACAGTTCATCCCCTCTTATACCCTAATTGCTCTTGACTTGGCTAGGTTGAGTGTGAATGTATGTATGCATGTATGTGTATGTGTGTGGTTTGTGTATATGGTATATGGTGTAATGTATATAAGTTGTTAACCTGTGATAAAAGATAAAACAAAAATCCAAGCAGCCAATCACTGAAATATCCAAGACAACTCTGGAAAAACCTAAATGTGGGCAGCTGTTATAGCACTGCACTGAACAGAATAGAACCACCCCCATTCACTTGGGTGAAGTTACTGCTCTTGGGGAAGACTTTTCTTTTGATAAATCAAAAGTGTTGGTGGGTTTCTTGTTATATAAATGAAAATAGAGCCACCAGTGAGCTGCAGATTCCCAGTGAGTATTTTAAGTATTTGAATCAAAGTGTTTTCTTAATGCAAAAGTTTCAGTCCATTGGTTCTCCAGGATTGTTAGGCAACAGAGGACCCAAAATATTTGACATATTGCTTAAATATAATAATATTGACAGTGAGAAAAAGAAGGAATTCTCCTTTAGAGACAAATACCTATTTGCCTAAATACCTATTTAGTCTAGGGGTTGGAAGTTTCAGCTGTGAAGAGAGTGAATCCTTGAGACCTTCCATAATCCTTGTGAAAGCCCCCAATACCACTGAGTCTTTTTTCCTTTCTCTTTGACAAAGAAGATAAGAAGCCAGAAGCCATGTGCTATGGAAAAAAGAAAAATCATCTTCCCTTTGGTTTGAGATGCTTGGAAATACCACTTCCTTCTAGGCATTTAAAAAGTATTTTTGATGAGGAGAACTAGAAGTCAAGACAGATTCGGTTGTCTAACTAAAAGGTAGCAACTGAACATATTGTGACAATAATAGAGATGTTACTGTGTTTTGGACTTGTTGAAGTTCCTTTGACATTTAGAAAAGTAAAGTCAAAATCCAGATTACAAAGGGCTAAAGAAAGAATGTGTCAGAGAGGAAGAGGATGAACGAATGTAAGTTATTGTTTCTAGAAATATAGTAGTAAAAAAAAAAAAAAAAAAAAAAAAAAAAAAAAAAAAAAAAAAAAAGGAAAGATAGTAAATGACAGTTTAATGGAATAACAAGGTCAAGGATAGGTTTTTTGTTTGTTTTTTGGTTTTTTTCTTTAGGAAGAAGAGAGCTGAGCTTGCTTTTAAGGAACGAACTGTTAGAAATTGCAGTTGAAAAAGGAAGTGATGAATTTTGTAAATTTCTAGATTAGGTAAGTGGGGAAGAAGTCCCTTAGCTCTGACAAAAATAGGAATCTCTTCATTGGATAATAGAGGAGGGTTTACAGATGTTTTACATGGTGTGAGATCATCTTCTGCCAGCCATCTTCTCAATAATGAAACAAATAAGATCATGTGCAGAGAGAGGCAGGTAGGTTATAGAACCAGATTCTTGGGAAGAGAAGAAGTTTAGAATAGTCATTGCTAGGACTGCATGATAAGACTTCCATTAGAAATGAATAAAGGGATTTCATAAGGATGAAGAGGACCCATTCAGCATAATCTTATTTTCCTCTATCTATATTCAGTAGTTTAAGAATAGAACTATAAATGGTCTTTATGAGCCAAGTCTGAGAATTAGCAGGGTGGGAACAATAGAAGGACAGTGGGGAGGAAAATTAAGAATGAAAGACAGTGATTTATCAAATTGCTTAATTATAAAAGCAAAAGTGCAAAGGGAGAAAAATGAAGATCTTTTTTCTTTTTATTGGAGAGGATTTGTTGTTTATTCTTTCAGTCACGTCTGAATCTTTGTAATCCTATGATCCATAGCATGCCAGGTCCCTCTATCCTCCACTCTCTCTCAAAGTCTATCCAAGTTTATGTTCATTGTTTTCATGATATGATTTGACCATCTCAGATGTCATCTTCCTTTCCTTTTGCCTTCAATTTTCCTCGACATTGGGGTCTTTTTTCACTGGCTCCTGTCTTCTCAATATGTGGCCAAAGTATTTAAGCTCAGCTTCAGGAGCATTAAAAACAAAATTGGGGGAAGGGAGGTAAAGAATTGGTGGAAGAGGGCTACTAATAGAATTGCCAAAGAAGAAGAAAAGAGCATCATTATAGTTTAATGACAGAAGATGAACACACTGTCTCTAATTACAACAATACTGCACCGAACAGAATAGAACCACCCCCGTTCAATTGTGTGCTACAGCTCATGGGGAAGGTTTTTCTTTTGAGAGATCAAAAGTGTTGGTGGGGCTTCATTGTTTTAAAAACATGCATAGAAGAGAGGGAAGAGACAGACAGACAAGCAGGTCAGTTTTGAAAATAGTGTGTGTAATTTATCATATTATACTTTCAAGAAGGAAACAACATTGGAAACAGTGGAGATTCATAACTCCATATACAATTCTTTGGTAATGAAAACGTTCATATTTTATGTCACTTTTCAAGTTTAAAATTAAAAGAACAATTTTCTAAAGGGAGGTTAGAGCAGAATTAATGAATTGGGAGAATCAGGAGAAACAGAGAGACTGAAGATTTTGATGAGGACAAACAATAGTTACAAGATGCATAGAGTAGGGATTCTGAGATTCTGCAACTAAAGCACAATTAGAGACTTTGTGATACTGACTGACTACCCCAGTATCCCCTTACAGTGGAGAGGATTAGTCTAGTAAATGTCTTTTCATATCATTCCCAGTGATATGCTCTCCATTCCAGCCTACTGGATTACTTAACTGATTTTTGCCCCTGACTTTGGTGTCAATTATATCCCATGTCTAAAACATTTTTTTTCTCTACCTCTGTTTCTTACAATCCCTAGCTCCCTTTAAGGTTTAGCCTCAAGTGTTAGCTCTTTTTAAAAAGGTTTTTCCTAGATCACAGATTTCTCAATCTTTTTTTTGTATCACAGACCCCTTTAGTATCATTGATGAAACTCCTCAAAAATTGTTTTTGTTTTTGTTTTGTTCTTGTTTTTAAATTCACAATTGGAAGATCTGCTAAATTTCAGACAGAAACGAAAATAAAAATTTCATTTTTCCCCATCCAAGCTCATAGGTGCTCTAAAATCTATCCATAGACTTTTGAAGCATATGCGGCCCCAAGTTTGGAAATTCCTGCCAGGTATATTTTGGATATATTGTCTATTTATTTGTGCATATGTTGTTTTCCTCAATATAATCTTAAAATTCCCTGAAGCCAAGAATTATTTTTTTTAATCTTCAGTGGAATTGATTGAATTATGGCTGTATTCTATAGCCAGAATGCATTGGATCTCTCTGTGTGAACCTACCTGGCTCTAAGAAAGTAATGAAAACAGGACCCACCATGGAGTCAGAAGGTCTGGCACTATTTTTGTTACCACAACAAAATCTTATCATAGCTTTGAGCTTGACTTTCTGGGTCTATTAAAAAAGGGGGAAAAATGCAAGTCTTTTCATCTACCTTACAGGGCTATTATAAAGATCAAATTAGATGACAGAGCTTCAGAAAATACTAGATCTATTTGTTATGATGCTTTTAATCCATTCCCTTGGCCTCAACAACTCACTAAGGAAACTGGTCCCACTTTGGAGAACCCAGACTGACTAGTACTGTAGGCAGTGAATGATGTTTACCTGCCCAGCATCTTCCTGATGTCCTAGACTTGTGTATAAGATCTTCTCTAACTAGGACAGTTGGATAATCAGTAGCTTTGGTCAGCATTAACCCTGGCCTTCAGCACTGATTGGCTCAAAGAGGGTAAACACTAGCCAATACCCAATTTTAGTTCTGGTTTGTTAATTTCAGCCCAACTATGAATATAAATGAGCTACTTTCCTTTCCATTTGCTCATTTCCATCCAAGAGCCTTGGCTGAATGATAAATACTGGATGCTGGCTCATCAAGACAAATAATGATAAGCAAAAAGAGTACTGTTTTCTTTGGCTTGAATTAAATATCTATAAGGATAAAGGGTACTTCATTGGGGAAATATAAATGATTATTTTTTTCCACTCAGAAAGCTTTGCTTTTGACCTTTGGCATCTCCTCTGAGTTTCAGGATCATCATCTTTACAATAAAGTGATTAACTTTTAAAACCTTTCATAACCTAGCTCTACCCTACAATTTCAATCTTCTTATACCTTACATATTCTACAATCCATGTAGTCTACAATCTAGGGATACTGGCATCCTTGCTATGACTGTTATAAAATACTCTATCTCTCTCCTTAGTTCATGTTCCTACTGACCATCTTCTCCCTACTTATCACAACCACTCCAAATCTTCTTCCCTTCTCATAACCTCCTGACTTCCCTGGTCCCCTGGCAGCTAAAATTCCAACTTCAGCAAGAATATTGCCAGGTTCCCTTTTGATACTAGTGACTTCCCACTGATTCTTTTCAATTTACCATTCCATTTTACTTAGTATTGAGCCTGGCTCATATAGAAGCTTAATAAACGCTTGTTGATGATTAAATGAACCTGTATGCCCAGTTCAAATATATGATTCTGTGATCTATGATTTTTATTGTGGGGAAAGCAAGTTTTAAAATATATATATATATATATATATATATATATATATATATATACATATAGTCTATGCATATAAAATTGAAGAATCAGTTTCTCCAAATAAATTGAAAAGCAACAAAGTTCAGAACTTCATGAAAATCCTTCAGAAAGTAGATTATTAGAAAACCATTGTCCAGCTTGAGTTAAAGGAAATCCACATTAGGTCAAAGATTTGTAATTAGAGAGGTTAGGTAAAATTCTGAGTACAGTATTTTCTCTTCAGACCTGTGAAGCTTGATGGTTCACTACACACTAGAGTTCAGTTGAACTGCCCAGATTAGAAGTGAGGTATGATGGGGATGGTAGTGTATGAGGAGAGTGAAATCACAAATTAATCCATTTAATTTATTAGAGGCAACACTCAGTCTCTGGTGTACTAAGTGGGGCAGAGCGGGAAATGCCCATCTTATCTCCTTCTGATGAGAGGAAAAGTAGGATAAATTAATTTGGATCTTTGGGAATATAAGAGATGTAGTCTTACAATGACGGAGGTTGGAGCAGAGAATGGGAGCAAGAGATAAAAAAGGAGTTAGTAGTCAAGATTCAGTAGTCAGAAAAGGTCTGCTTAACAGAGACTAAAGCAAAAGCTTACCAGCCCCCAACTTTCCCTCAACTATATGTTAGGATTTTTGCAATTTTTAGACAGAGCTGGAAGGGACCTTAGAGGTCATCTATTTCTAATTTTGCAAATGAGAAAGAGCTTATCCAGGGAAAATATAACTCAACTAAGTCACAGAGCAAGTTCCTTCTACAATTAAAACCATCTCTATGACCTAAAGCCATTAGCTCCATTCACACCTCAGTGAAGAGAGAGTAAATCATTAGTTGAGAAGTAAAAATAGGTAAGGTTTTTATAGAGGAATTCAAGAAAAGCCCAGAGTGTACCCTGGTGCTATCCAGGGTAGACAAGTCCTGTTAGAGAAGGAAAGCATCTGGGGAGTATGGACGAGATCAATGAGCAACAGGAATTGGGGATACGTTGAAAGTACAGTTCTTTTTTACGTACTGGGGCTGGACTCCCAAAAGTACTATAGCTTAAAAGGAGTCAGAATAAAAACCTCTGATCTCTTCTTTACCCTCCTCCAAGGGAGATCTTAAAAGGTTGAGATCCAAAGCTTGACCAGTCTACTCTCCTCAGAGGGAGGAGGTACTGGACCAGAATTATATTTATCTAATCCCTTAAATATTGTCCACTTAAGGGATTTGGTTTTCAGGATCAAACTAAACTTCACATCACTATTCATTACTATGGGAAAAAGAAGACCCCAAGCTTTATATCTAAGACCTATCTTTTCAGTAAATACCAGTTCCACAATAAATACATATAGTAAGTAGCAAAAAAAAAATCCCAAAAACCTATTAAACAAATCAATAGCAAAATAGAAATATTTTGAAAGCATATGTTTAGAGAAAAGTAAGCATATATTTAGAAGATTGTATATGAGGCAATACAAAGCAAAGGAATTCTCCTATTGGGAGTGAGGTCACAGCTTAACTGAGAGTGTCTTAGACCTCACTCTGAGGTCTCTAGTGAAACAAGTTGGCCACTAGCTCATCTCATGTTGACTTCTTTCCAGAGCCTTTTCCAATAACAACCTGCAAGTGGCATTGGCATCTTCCATTTCTTATCTCAAGTTGGAAACCCAAAACACTTTAAGTGACTACAGAACTAGAAGAAGACTGAGACACAGAGAAACTCTTGAATTCAAAACTCTTGAATCTCTACTCCATCCTGCTCTTGCCAACTCTGCCCTTGACCTTATTAGAAGCAGCTGAAGCTGCCTCATCATTTTGTTTTCCATAAGATGACTCATATTCAAATTCTGTCCAAGAGTTGATGTATAACTGTGGACAAGATGTTTCTCCATTTTGAACTTAGTTTCTCTGTCTGTACATTGGAATGCTATGAAAGAACAAACATATTTATATCCTAAATACCTAATTGAATAGTGAAAAGTTCATTTGGTCATTTGGATGCTTCATGAGCATTCCACATCTGAAAGTTTCCAGGTGTTAGGCATTGTATAGCTAAAATATAAAATCATATCCAGATAGTTCAAAGAGAAGGGAAAATTTGGCATCTCTCTGATTAATTAGACCAATGTGCATGGTAAACTGCATCATTAATTCCTTAACTGGACCATGCATGATTTTATGTGGAAATCACTTTTGGTTTCCATCGTCCTTTGAGCCAATTTTGAGATTGTAACCTGGTATATACTTGTTGAGAATTGATTAGTGAATCTAGCAGTAACTTCATTCATGGAAAGAGATCAGTTGTAACAATCAAATATTAATGTTTGGGATCAAAATATGCTAAAAGTGTAGGGAACTCAGAGTGGAGAAAATAGGCAAGGATCAGTGTGTTTCAGACTGGAGCTGACTAGATAGGGTGAGTTTTTATTGATTAGGAGAAAATAGCCCTAGAACAGGTCCTTCAGGTTCCAATCACAGGGAGAAGATAGAGTTGGCAGCAGCAACAGATGGTGGGTATGGCAAGAAGATAGCCAGGGCACTATCACAAAATTACCAGAAGCACAGGCACAACAACAATGATGTTTCCAAGTGCAAAGGAAAGGTATTATCTAAATCCAAGAGTTTAATGTTGTTATTACTCAAAATCAGTATGTATCTTATTACAATCCTTTGTCATCACGACAGGAGTTTTCAGGGGACAGCACAAGTTTGTAGAAATGGTAGCTTCTGAATTAATGCATTAACCCAAGCTTTGTCATATACCTACCTTGAGAACACTAAGCTAGCCCTCAGCAAATGAGTAGTAGAGTATAGTGGAAAGAGTTCTAGCTCTGGAGTTGAAGGTCTTGGTTTCAAATTATAACACTGACATTTAGACTTAGGTATGTCTCTGTAATTTAGCCAATGGAGAAGAATATCAAATGATCTTCAGGCCACAGTAGAAGATGAAGGAGACCAATGATCCAGTAAGCAGCATTCTCTGAATCCAGTTCCCAAAAGTTATGCCCAGGCTGTTGTCACAGCTGAGACAGATGGCTGCACAGTGGTTAGAATATTAGGTCTGGAGATGAGAACAATTGAGTTCAAATGTGGCCTCAGACAACTTACAAGTTGTGAGATCTCAACCATGTCACTTAACCTCTGTTTTCTCAACTGTAAAATGGGGATAATAACAATACCTACTTTATAGGGTTTTTGTGAGAATCAAAAAAGATAATATTTATATAGCACTTAGTACATTGCCTGGACAAGTAGGTGAGGGAATACCCACTGGGTTTAAAGTCAGGATAACTCATCTTTGCAAGTTCAAATCTGACATTAGAAGCTAACTATGTGATCCTGGGCAAGTCATTTAATTCTGTATGCTTCAATTTCTCCTCTATTAAATGAAATGAAGAGGAAATGGTAAACTACTCTAATATCTTTGCCAAGGAAACCTCAAATGGGGTCAAAAAGAATTAGACATGACTGAAAAATAACTGAACAATTAGTACAGTGCCTAGAACATAATAGGCACATAATAATTGCTTTCTTCTCTCTTTTTTGTTCCCTACTTCCTCCTTCTCTCTATCCTTCCTTCCTCTTTACCTTCCATCCTTCCTTCCTTCCTTCCATCCTTCCTTCCTTCCTATTTGCTTTCTTTCTTCTCTGCTTCCATTCTTCCTTCCTGCTTCCATTCTTCCCTCTTTCCCTCTTTCCTTCTTTCCTTTCTTCCTTTCTTCTTATCATTTCTTTCAACTTATGGTAGTGATGCTTAGGTTCTATCACTTACAATAGGGTTGATCATTATGCAGAGAAAGGCCACATGGTTTATGGGGAGAGTTGGGATTTCTTGCAAGCAATTCTGATTAATTTCCAATCCATTATGTCACAGAACTGGCAGCACCAGTTACTGAAGCTAGCTGGAAAGCTTCTAGCATAAAAGGTTGCAGAAAGAAGAAATCATGGGATAGGAAAGGAAGTGCAAGTGGGAGGAAGGAACCTGTCTAGAAGTCACAAGAAAAGCTAAGTTTCAAATGCTAGAAGCTTAGGAAAAAGCTTTTAACAGAAGATGAAACTCAAGATACAAAAGAGAATTACTAATGGTAGACATTCAGGCATTTTGTTAGGTGTTTCCTTTTTCATCTACAGTTGGGAATGTGAGACCTTACTTGTACATAACAATTACTGTTTTGATCTTCCTCATTTGCAGTTTCTTCGCAGAGTTAAGAGATATTTTTTTCATGATTGTTTTGGTTTTGGGTTTTTTATTTGTTTGTTTTGCAATATTACTTCTATATGGGCTTGTTTTGTCCTTCAGTTCTATTTCTCCATTAACTTTATAAAATAATACATTTAGCAGAGCAATAACTTGCAATTTTGATGCTTGGGACAAGCAAATAGCATTCAATGGTCTCAGAACAAGCCAGTGGAACTGGTTCTAAAATGAACTTTGTAATTCATGATGTGAACTTAATGCAAAAAATAATTAAGAAAAAACGAATGTAATAAAAAGAGAAGCTCCAGGACAATGACCATTGTAGGAAGAGACCTTAGGAAAATAGTTCTTCCTGGGGAGAGAAATTCCAAAACAATTTGAGTTTACTACTGAGGAAGACCCTTGGTCAGTAGGGAATGAAAGGTTGGGCCAGGGAGGAGATCATCTGGAGTGTGACCACATGGAGAAAGGTACCCTGCACTACTTAGTACAGTGCCTGACACATAGTAGGTGCTTAATAAATGAGGTAGTGAGGTGGTGTACCAAATAGAGCACCAAGTCTGAATGGTGCTTGAAATGAAGATGCTTGAATTCAAATCTGGCTTCAGACGTTTACTGTGTGACCCTGGCCAAGTCACTTAACCCTGTTTGCCTCAGTTTGAAATATATAAAGCAAAGCAAATGGAGAAGTAAATGACAAACCACTCAAGAAGGGTCAGACATGACTGAAAACAACTGAACAACAACAAAAAGATCCCTTTCAACTATTCATTCTGTCATTTTGCTTTTACTATCATAGAGGTAGCTAGAAAAGAACATTCTGTCTGGAGTTGGGAAGACCTGAATTCAAATTCTGCCTCAAATACTTATTGGCTATGTGACCTTCGGGAAGATATTTAAGCTCAATTTCTTCAACAGCAAAACAAGGATAAGAATAATATCGGCCTCCCAGGATTATTGTGAGCACAGTTCCTGGAACATAATAGGTGCCATTTATATGGCTTTGTTATTGTTCAGTCATTTTAATCATTTTTGTCTTTCTTCATGACCCCATTTGAGATTTTCTTGGCAAAGACACTAAAGTGATTTGCCATTTTCTTTTCCAACTCATTTTACAGATGAGGAAACTAAGGCAAGCAGGATTAAATGACTTGCCCAGTCACACAACTAAAAAGTAGTTCCTGACTCCAAGTCCCCAGCTTTAGCTGTACCACTTACCTGTCCATATAAATGCTAGTTATTATTAGGTTTACCTACCATTCCACTAAGTTTGTCCTATAGGTACATGTTGTTTTCTCAGCAAATTAAGCCCAATAAAGATCATTTCTACCCTTTTGCCTGATTCTCCCTGGATCCCTTTGGGCATACTTCATCCCTCTTCTAAACTTTTCTAGTTTTATTATCTTCAGTCTCCCCTCCTGACTTTGAGGGCTAGAGAGGGAAGAATCTGGCCAGATTATTTGAGCAAATTTCTCTGACAGCTTTTTTTTTTTTTTCAAAGTCATAGTCAGTCAAGAAAGTCCCTCCTTCAAATATCCAATTAGTCATTGAATTATAAAGATGGGGAGGGGGCTTTAAAAGATTATATATTTAGAGCTTGAAAGAGGCATTAAAAATGGTTGAGTCTAGTCACCCTCATTTTGTAGGTGAAGAAATTGAGGCCCAGAAAGGATAATCATGGCAGAACTGAATTTACTCTGGCTTCCAGGCCCCTAATCCTTTATTCTTTTCATTTCACCACGTTGCCTCCCTTCCTCAAGAGAACTGTACTGGACACTGGGAAGATAGGAGTAGAAGAAAGAATAGATATAATCCCTCAGACTGTGGGGCATGGATTTTAATCTTTTTGTTTGTTCATTTTCTTGATTCCCTTGACAATCCAATAAAGCCTCAGTACCAATCATAAAGTTAGACATGATTGAAAATGAACAACAACCCCCTCTAAGAATAATTTTCTAAATGCATAAAATAAAATACACAGGATCAACAAAAAAAAAAATCAATTTTATTGTACTACAGTTAACTTTTTTTTTTTTCCTAACACACCAAATAATCAGATCTCCCTGAAATCTGTCCATGGACCCAGGTCAAAAAGCCCTTTTCCTACGGCTGCCAGTCTGAATGGGGGAGACATAACTTCACCTCTTTCTAGGAGCTTTGAACCAAAGTTATAGACTGAATCATTGGTTCCCATTCTCAGTATGAAATTATTTTGATAGGTCAATATCACTGATAGCACTCATGATCCTTTTTTTAATGCCGTGCTACTTGTGGTCCCTTGGAAAATCACAACAGAGTTAATAGGAAAGCACAGTATTGCATGAAAAGAGACTTCAGTAACTGTCATTTTCAGTGGATATTATAAGTAAATTATTAAATCTTGCCAGAAGCATAAGTTCTTTTTACATATTGAATTATCTACCCTTTAATGATCATTGACATTAAATTACATTTGAAAATTCCAGCAAAGTAGGGTCATCCTTACTCAGGTGTGGACTAGATCTCCTGCTGCATTACTTGCTCTTTGGCAATTACTTTCCCCATCTATTCTGAGATGATTGAGAAGGCAATAATGGAATGAACCCAGACTTACATCTGCAAATTTGAATTTTAGTCCTGATTTTCCAATACCTTGTGACATTGAGAAAGATATTGAATTTCTTTGAGTCCTCAATTTCCTGGTCTACTAAGTTAAAGAGGAGATTAGATCAAGGGTTTTTAACCTGGGTTCCATGACCTTTTTTTCTAAGACTATGCTTCAATATAATTCTCTTCCTTTGTAATCTTCTATATTTTATTTTATTTATGCAGTGATGCAAAGGAGATACTTAATCTCAAATAATTCTGTTGTCAAGGCTTGTTGTCTACAGTCTGTTATCCTGTCTCTCACTCAATTTATGATTGTTGAATTTGTAATTAATAATGCCTACAAAAAGAGTCTGAAAAGTATAATTGTGCCATCGCAATGTTTTGTTTTGATTTTGGTGAATTTTATTCTTTGTTACTAATAACTAGTACTAATCTACAATAGAGGTATCTATTAGTGGATAGAGTGCTGGACTTGGAGTCAAGAATACTTGTATGACTATAAGAAGGGATCCAAAATGCCAAAAAGGTCCATAAGACAAAAAATATTTAAGAAAATGTAAGTTAGATGAACTCTAAGATGCCTTCAAACTCTTTTAAATTTTTTTGTTTTATTTTTTCATTCATGGAATAAAACAAGCAAAGTTTTATATGCTAAAAAAAATCCTAGGACAACAGCTTTTCATTCAACAAATTTGGGATAAGACTTAAAATGTATATACACCCAAGAAAGAGAAGAATAACAAAAATTCATACTAAGATATAAATGATTGAGTTTTTTGGCTCTTTTTTTGAATATAAGTTTTGAAGAGACAAAGGAGAGCACTGTGTTCCAGATACGCCTACTTGCTTCAAAGTTAACAATGACCTCTTAATTTCCAAAGTAGGCATTTCTCAATCCTCATCTATTTTGACTTCTCTAATGTTTGATGCTGACTGTGGTTTCAAGCCTCGGTAATTGTATGATGGTAGCCTGAAATACCAGATAAAATCTTTCTCTAGGCATCCTCCCAAAGAGTTCTTACATAGCAGGAAAGAGTAGCAATATTGAGGAAATCTGATGACTTTATCCAGCACTCCACCCATCCCTCAGACACTCTATTTAAGGATTTTCCATTCTCTCAGAATTGTGTAATTGCAAAGTCAGTTTAGTATTGGTGATCAGAGACCATCCAGCAAAAAATGGAAGACTTAGTCTTTCAGTAATTTTTGTCTTGTCCCAGTTCTCATAACATCATTTGGGGTTTTCTTGGCAAAAATACTGGAATAGTTTGCCATCTCCTTCTTAGCTCATTTCATGTTTCAGGAAACTGAGGCAAAGAGTTAAGTGACTTGCCCAGGGTTACATAGCTAGTGACTGAGGTCAGATTTAAACTCAGGAATACAAGTATTCCTGAATCCAATCACTTTATCCACCATGCCACCTGTATGCCACTATTGTAGATTAATTACAATTATTAATAACAAAGAATAAAATTCACCAACAAAACCAAATCAAATCAAACCTTGTAATGGTACAGTTGTACTTTTAAGACTATTTTTGTAGGTATTATTAATTACAAATCCAACAAATATAAATTGAGTGAGAGGCAGAATGACAAATTGGGTAGACAGCTAGCCTTGACAGCAGAATTATTTGAAATTAAATATCTCCTTTGACACATAATACATATGTATGCTAGGAAGCTCTCTGAGTTTAAAAAATTGCAGCAAAAATACAACCAATATATTTATAATACCAAGAAACATAGGTCTTCCACTAGCCAGTACTGTATAATTCACATAGCAAATGAAGAAATAGTGAATGGTATAGATAACTTCACTTACTTTCACAGATACTTTCTAGAATGCCCACATATATGATGAAATTGATATACCCAGAGCTAGCTTATGTTTGGGAGGTTCTGAAGGAAAGTATGGGAGAGAAGAACTATCAACAGTCATGTTGACTTCATTGTTGTGTGTCTGTGAAATTCTGGCAGTATGCCAGAAAACTGAATTACTTCCATTTAAATTGTCTTAGCAAGATTTCGAAGATCATTTGGCAAGATAAGACTTTGGACACTGAAGTCCCTTCTCAAACTGAACTGCCAGGCTGAATGCCTGCTACTGCAGAGCACAACTCCAATGGGCTGGCCACATGGTTCAAATGTCAAATATATTTTTGCTTAAAAGACTATTTTACAGAAAACTCACACAAAACAAGTGCTCACAGAGGTCAGAAGAAATGATGCAAAGTTCTCTCTGAAGAATTTTGGAATTAAAGAAGATGCAATTCTAAGAGCAAAACAGAATTGCAATAATTCAAAAGACAGGTAAAATGTGCAATTTAGAGATATCTCCACTCCCAATATTCACATGGTCTAACTGTGACCAACCGGGGTGGAGCCTTCTGAGCTCCTATTGGTTTGATAAGCCACAGTCAAACATACTACCCAGACCCCAAAATAGGGATGTCCTTTTGGTCCTCTTCCAAAATGAGAGGCAACCACTAACAAACCAACTAATCTTCACCATTTGCATTTAAGTTCCTTGAGGGCAAAAGTGCTTGTGGATTGATTAGAAAGAAGAGAAAGTCAATCTAGATACTGAACCAAGGGTTATTTAAGTGACTTGTGGCTGAATATACCTTTAGGATCATATACTGAAATATTTTCTGAGCTTGGATATTGGAATTAAATGAAGAATTGTGAGAGTGACAACAAAGTTTTGTTATCATGAATCCCATTTCTTAAGGTAAAACTTTTGTTTCACAACAAAGAATGTTACGGACTAAAGACTTATTGAATAGTTTCAGTCATGTCCAGCTCTTTATGACACCATTTGGGGTTTTATTGGCCGAGATACTTGTTTGCCATTTCCTCTAGCTCATTTTAATGATAAAGAAACTGAGGCAGAGTTAAGTGACTTGTCCAGGGTCACACAGCTAATAAATGTCTGAGGTCAAATTCGAACTCAGGAAGATGAATCTTCCTAACTCCTTGCCCAATGCTCTATCCACTGCATCACTTAGTTGCCCAAATACATTAGCCTATTTACTATTCCTTTCACATAACACTCCTTCTCCTATTTCTGTGCCTTAGAACTGGCTGTTTCTCATTCCTGGAACATTCTCCTTCCATGTTTTTATTTCCTGGCTTCTTCTTCTTTCAAGTCTCAGCTCAGATCCTATCTTCTGCAAGAAGCCTTCTCCAGTATCTCTCAAAGCTAGTGATTTCCTTCTGAGATTATCTCCAGTTTCTCCTGCATGTATTTTCTTGTTTGTAGTTATATGCACATTGTCTCTTCCACTAGTCTGTGAGTTTTTTAAAAGTGAGGACTATTTTTGAATTTTTTTATATCTTCAGTGTAAGCACAGAGTTTGGGACATAATAAATGCTTGTTGAGGATGGTGAAATTAAAATGGCAGATTAGAAGTAGCAGCCCAGATGAACCTTCTCAATATTCCCCTCCAAAACACCTTTAAAATAATGCCTCAAAATAAATTTTCGAATGACAAAGCCAACAAAAGGTCAAGGTGAGATAGAAAGTCTTCAGGAGAGACCTGGTAAAGCCAGACAGTAGCAACAGCAGCTTTGGGAACTCTCATCCCAGACATGGTATGGGGAGACAACTGGTCAGAAAGAAGTTTTATGGAAACTATTGCTATCACTGGGTAAAAATTGTATTGAGTGAAAATTCTATTGCCCAAAAATAATTCTGGGTCTTAATTTCAAGGAGTAGATTATCAGAAAAATTGCATTCTGCTAAAAAAATACCATAGACAATGAAGAAATATCTAAAAATTTTACAGCAAATTTTTCTGATAAAGGCCTCTTCTCAAACATATGTAGAATTGAGTCAAATTTATTAAAAAAAAAAAATAAGAGCCATTCCCCAACTGATCAATAGTCAAGTGATATGAACAGATCCTTTTCAGAAGAAAAAAATTCAGAGGTATTTTAAAAAATGCTATAAATCTCTATTAGAGAAATGCAAATTAAAACAATTCACAGACTAGCCTCATACCTATTGGAAATGACAAATATTAGGAGGGGATGAAGGAAAATAGGATAGCTAAACAGCACGGTGGATAAAGTACCAGGACTGGAATCTGGAAGATCCATCTTCCTGAGTTCAAATCTGGCCTCACTTACTGGGCATGTGACTCTGAGCAAGTCACTTAACCCTGCTTGCCTCAGTTTCCTCATTAGTAAAATATATTAAAGAAGGAAATGGCAAACCACTCCAATATCTTTGCTAAGAAAACTCCAAATGGGATCATGAAGACTTGGACATTGTTGAAATGACTGAACAACAACACACAAGGGAAAATAGTTATACCAAAGAATTGCTGGTAGAAGAGTGAACTGGTCCAGCCATTCTGTAAAATAATTTTGAACTAGTCCAGAGGATTAAATTGTGCATAACTTTTGACCCAGCAATACCATGATTAGATATGTACCCTAAAGAGATTAAAGAAAATGGAAAATGACATATATGTACAAATATATTTATAGTAACTCTTTTTGTGGTATCAAATAATTGGAATTCAAGGGAATGTTCATTATGGCTGAACAAGTTGTGACATATAATTGTGACAATTATATGAACAGTGGATGAACAAATTGTGACATATAATTGTGGCATATTATTATGTTATAAGAAATTATGAGAGAGGTAGTTTCAGAAAAACATGGTAAGAATTATATGTTGTGATGCAAAATAAACTGAGGAAGTGGGAGATCATTGTGCACAGTAACAGTAGTTGCAATGATGATCAATTACTCTGATCAATACAATAATACAAGACAATTCCAAAGAACTCATGATGAAAAAGTGCTATCTCCAGAATGAGAACTCTGAATGCAAAATGAAGTATAATTTCCTCTCTTCTTCCTAATTCCCTTCCTCCTCCTCCTTTTTTTCCTCTTCTCCCTTCTCCTCTTCTTCCTTCTCCTTCTTTTGCAAAATGGCTAAGATGGAAATATGTTTTGCATGATTTCATAAATATACTTGATATCATTTTACTTGCTTTTTTAGTGGGTGGGGGAGGGGTAGAAAAGAAGGAGAGAATTAGGAACTCAAAATTTAAAAAGAAAAGGTTAAAAATAAATAATCAACTTAAAAATATGTTTGTTGACTGATTGACTTTATGTTCTTCTTTCTTACAATGGAAATGAACTACTAGTGGTAGCTTTTAACCATGACCTTATATAGGGATTCAAATGGTATATAGTAAAAGGACCTCCTAGGATGGCAAACTTTTTGGTTATATTCAAATTCAAAATACTGTTTGTATCATCTGTTCAAATTCATATTTGGAGTCTCTACTCAGAGCCTTTAAGTTTTAATCAAACAAATAAGTAATAAAATTAGAGAAAAAGTATCTAATAAAACAGCATAACAAAATAAATGCAAAGAATTGGATTTGGTATTAAATGTTCTCAGCACCCATTTCCAATTGTTCCAATCAGCTCCCTGTTAATCTTTCTGTCTCAACCCAGTAGAGAGGAGACATAGAGTCTAGCATGCAAATCAAGTTCTACTTAATCCTCCCATTTTCATCTTGGTGTATCATCCGGTTTCAGAGCACTGACTTCACAATAGCAACTAAATAAATTTCAGAAAGTCTTGGGAGTGCTGACTTCTCAAAATATAGCAACTGGACAAACATGGAAACATCAGATTGTAATTCTTTCTATCATCAAGGTCTGAGAAGCATTTTGAACTTCAACATATGACTGCCATTTCATCTGTTCCATTTCCCTAAACTGTATCCATCCATGTCTAAGGACTATTGCAGACCCCCACCAATCACCACTTTAGTTAGTCTTTCATGCTTTTTAAAACAAGACAGGTCAGCCTACCTAATCAGAATACAAACTGAGTGATATAATCACACTGTGAAACCCCTATGAAATGTTGCTGGAGATTAAACCATTTAAATTTGCCCCAATGAATGACACTTTCTCTTTGGCCCAATCACTGTAGGAACATATGGAATCTATTTATGGACACAATCTCTTTAAATGTTAAAAATTTTTACTACCTATGCTAAGAGTTTCACATCATTTGTTCTATGCCTACTATATGTTTTTAAGGGTCCATATGTCTGCTTAAGATTTTAGAAACCTTTTGTCCAGGACTAATTTAGTTGGCAGCTATATGTGTGATAAAATTTAAGAGATACCAGGCAGCTTTCTCTCCCAATTTTTTAAGCGATTTCCTTTCCCATAGTTTGTCCTAGTGCATACAATTTCATTATTAGCCATTCATTGTCTTGAGTTTTATGAATTTATTTTTAAGAATCCCTTATTAAAAATGAAAATATATTTAGAAAGGTTAAGATCATCTTCTGGTATAAAGGTCAGAAATACTAACTGGTTGAGGCCATGGGGCTGGCAACCTATTACACTCTCTGGCCTATAACCCAGTCACAATACTTTTCTTGGATTTTAATTCTGAGAGAAGCCTGACTTTTCAATAGGGAGGTAGGTTCCCCATTCTCATTGTTATTGAGCTACTCCAGAGATTTTTGGCTCTAGTCTAAGGCTTCCTCAAAAATCAAAGAGTTAAAAGATGTTTCCAAAGTACAGTTAAATAAAGTATAGAATATATATTTTTTTCAATTAACGAAAATTGATTTATCATGCACTGGGAGTCAAACACAAAAGCAAAGATAGTCCCTGACTTTCGTAGCAGCCAGAAAAGGGCAATTTGGTCCAAAAAATTATAGGCATGTTAAATGGGTCAATAGGAAAGTAAATTTATACATGCATTTCAGGATGACCAATAAAGTTGCTGAACCGAGCCACTTAATAGATATTTACCAAGAGCATTCCTTTTTCTTTTATGAGCTTATGATTTTGCCTAAGGCCAAAAAAATATTATGCCTGCAGGCTGGGTTAAGTGACTTCAAGTGTGTGGATAATGGAGGCAAGAAGCCAAAGTGCTTATTTTTTTTAATGTTAAATTCAATATATGTAAACATGTTTATATAATTATCTTTCTGCACAAGAAAAATCAGATCAAAAAGGAGAAAAAAATGAGAAAGAAAAACAAAATGCAAAGAAACAACAAAAAGAGTGAAAATGCTATGTTGTGATCCATACTCAGTTCCCACAGTCTTCTCTTTGAGTATTGATTGGAACTGGCATCAATCATCTCATTGTTGGAAAGAGCCACTTCCATCAAAACTGATCATCATATAATATTGCTTTTGTTGTGTACAATGATCTGGTTCTGCTCATTTCATTTAGCATTACTTCATGTAAGCCTCTCCAGGCCTCTCTAAAATCATCCTGCTAATCATTTCTTATAGAATAATAATATTCCATAACATACACATACCATAGTTTATTCAGCCATTCTCCAACTAATTGGCATCTACACAGTTTCCAGTTAGAATAATTTAGAATAAAATCTAGAAAAATTCATTTGTTTTCATAGAGAAAGCTATGATAAACATGAGAATAAAAGTATGTATTAACAGAATGATTTAAATAATATCCAGCATCTTAATTCATCCTTACTAATACAGATAGATGGAAGGTTGACATTCAAGATTTTTTGCCACATAAAACTTTTTTTAGAAGGCTACTAATTAATCATTTCATATTTTGCCTTTTCACTGGGCCCTAATCAAACAACCATAGTTGATTTTTCTAACATTTCTCTCACTCAAGCAAACAAGTCCTCTGGTACCAGCTCATTCCTGCTACTACCACCAACTTCTCTGGCAGATAATGTCATACCATCAGCAAACAAGCTCACAACGTCACTTTCTAATGGCAAGACCCCCAAAAAGTGATATAGGAAGACAGGAACCTTTGAATAAGCCTGGTCATCTGAGTCTACATTTCACATGGGGAGTTGTGGTACCTACTGCCAGTATGTCAGGATAGAGAATAGTTCTTTGCCCCTTGCTGAAACTACTGAATCCTAGAAGGGCACAAGTCAAAACATACTTCCTCTTATACTACATATGTTCATATAGTGTCATCAGTTTTTATGGCTTAACAGCCAGTGAAGAATGGAAGAATCATACATAGTTAGAAGCGGGCCCCTAAAGTTCCCTCATGATTAACAGGGATGATAATGATACCTGATGGGATTGAGACGCGAGAAGAGTACCATTACCACTATGTCTTTATCAGACAATAACACTTTATAGAAATTCTGTGTCATTCTTTTTCAGTCCTGATGGAGAGAAAAGGCTCTGAAACTGAAAAGAGTATTTAGAAGTAAATTATTACGTATTCACAAGCAACAAACCACAGGCTATCATCTAGCTCTGGTTTGGTGTGGTGGTTCCTTTATATCCAATTTTTCAAAGTCAAGAAGGAAATAAAATATATTTTGATTTCTCCTTTTCAGCCCTACTTTACCCAGGTTAACACACACACACACACACACACACACACACACACACACACACACACCTCAAAACTGTTCTCAGAATTCTTCATAGATTCATTGTACCTAAAAGACATAATTTCACCATCTAGATATTTTCTCAACTAATGCAAATATCTGGTATTACAAAATATATAATGGCCTCTCAAACCATGTTCCTATAGTAATAATAAAGAGTCTCGCAACAAACTTCTAACTAGAAAAACAATGAAGAGTGAATCTAAATATCTTTCTGTACTTAACCTTTATGGGAAAACTGATTCCACCTATGGGAGCCCTGGAGAAGCACAGGTGCAGTATGCAAGAGGGAAAGTAAAGGAAAATTTAGACAAAATGCATTGTTTCTCTGGTAGATTTCCTGAGTGTGTGGGGGATGTATATGGCTGGGGCAGGGACAGGCCAGAGAGGGAAAGGGTGTTTAGTATGAAGAGAGAAATATCACAGAGAGAATAATTAGGAAAACTTCTTGGAAGATAACATAACCATACTTTTTTCAAACCCCAGAGGCTTGCTTACCCCAAAGCCATCTGAAAGCAATTGTGTGGAATGGGTCATGAACCCCCTTTCCCACATTAAATAATCAGACACATCTTCAGGTATGAGTGCAAATAGCTGAAGTGAAGCTCTCATAACCATGGACTAAAGTAGATCAAGCCTACAAGCCTGTTTTAATTTATTAAAAATCATGTGGTTGGGGAGGGAAAGAAAGATTTATAACCTGTCAACATTCCAGTTCCTAATCAAGGAACACAACCTATATAACCAATCAGAATGTATATGAGGGGTACTGGGGGTGGGTCTGGGCTTTTTCTTGGGGTACTCTGTATACCCCCTCTCAGGGGTCCAAACACATCCTTTTGCTCAAAGTTTGGATGATCACCTGGCTCTTGCAAGGTCCTAATAAGGCTTTTGTTCTATACCTTGAGACATCCCTTGAAAGTTTAATTTTGGATAAAGTGGTCCACACAGGTACGAAGAGAAAGCATTTATTTAGTTCCTGGAGGGAGAGGCCCAGACACACCTGGGAGCTATCCCAGCTCCCGCCATGTGCTCATGGAACCTGGCCAGCTTCCAGCTTGTTGGAGTTTAAATAGCAAAAGGTCTCAGCCTTTTCATTGGATAGACTAAAAGGACGTAACCATCCTTGACCAATGGTCACCAATGCTGTCTGCTTCCTGTGGGTCACGTCACTTCCTGAAGGTCTGACCTTTAGAGGCCATGTGACTCCCTGCAACCCAAAGTCCAAGACCTGATCCTCCCATTCTGGGAATACAGATCATATGACAGTCTCAAACTGAGAAAACTTCATCCAATCAGTCCCATTCACAATAAAGCCACAATCAGCATAACTGGTTTCAACCTTACCAGTATCTTCTATTGCTCTTCCTCCTCCTCAAATATTCCAGTTGTAATGGACGCCTCACAAGCTGGTAATGGAGATACAAGTCGGTTTACTTGCAATTTCCTCCCTGGTCACAGTGCTATTCTAAGTTGGGTTGGACTCAGATCCATCCCCTGGTAACCTTAGATCTGATATTGTAACAAAATGACCTCAGACCCTAGCTATGTGTCCCTGGGCAAGTCACTTAATCCTGTTTATATCAGCTTCCTTATCTGCATAAAAAGAGCTAAAAAAGGAAATAGCACACCACTACAGTACTTCTGCCAAGAAAACCCCAAATGCCGGTCATACTCAGACACCACAGAAAAATGGCTGAACAACAATTAGTCTCGAGTCAATCAAATCTTTAAGATCATAATACCTTTCAAAGAAAGCCTAATTTGCTCCTCCCATCCCTTTCTGGTAAGGGGCTTAAGGTCAGCCAAGGTATTTTTACTACTTTAGTACTTATTGCCCAACCTTGACCTCTGACACAAGAAGCATGAGACAGGCAGGACTAAAAAGAAACAGAAAAACTAAAACAGAAACACAGCATGAATAAGACAATGTAACAGTTTGCAGAAGGATGGAGTGAATTTTGAATGAGTTCCAGAAGGACCAATGGAAAGATTAGGCTCATGGGATGGCTATTGCCAAATCTTTGCCATTAACCCAGAAACACTGGAGCTACAGCAAAGATGAAGACATTTTTTGCACAGTCATGTATCCTCATCTCAGACCAGAGTTTTTATCATGTAGCCCACTCACTGGCCTATCAGCCAGGGCCTCTCCTTTCCTGGAAGGGCATATAAAACCATTGCCTCTAGGGAACTCTGAGGGACTTTCCCCCTTCTTCCGTGGTTCTGGCTGGCCATTTTCACTTCCTCCTTAATGCCAGTCAAGCCCCTTCAACAGTAACAGGTGCTTGATTTACAAGCCTTCCCTGGAGAGGAGTTACACAACGATCACTGGGTAGCATGCTGGCAGAGATGTGAAGGGGAGCTGATCTGTCTTACATTAATTACAATAATCAAAAGGCTTTTGTCACTGCACATGCCAGTGTCAACTCTTGTCACTAAGCTGCCACTGCCTCCTCAGTTGGGCTCAACTGTTGGTTCATGAGACAAGATAGGATAATTATCACTACTGGGCCAAAAATTTTAATCCTCAAAATTTCAGTCCTTACAGGCTGCTTTAAAGGCAAACTGAGTTCTGATTAACTCCATTGGTTTAACCCTTGGAGGTTCAAGCCCAGCAAAGATGGAGGATTTAAAACATAATTTACTAAAATTGTCCTCAAGTTAGAGCTATTAAGAGTATCAGTTCTTCTGGATGAATAGTCACAGAGAGTTGACTCTCTAATCTCCTGGGAGTGGAGGGTGAGTTAGGATGGAAGACAGAGTTTATCATAAATTCTATTCCAGCCAGATACCAATAAGCTAACACTACAGGGCCTTATTCTGCCTTCCTATGCTAGGGGAAAAGATATTAAGCAACCCAAAGAAACAAGATAACCTCTAAACCAGTATGTGGTCTTTATTTTCCAAGTGAAAGCAGTAGCAACTTCTGCTGGACTTAAAGAAATGGTCCTGAGGCCTGAGTTCTGTGTCCTCAAAGACTCTTCACTGGGAATAGCAGAGAGAATTAGTTCATAACACATAGTTCAAGGGGAATAATGGAAATTAAAAAAAATTAATACCATGCACCCCTGGTTTTTCCTCAGTTAATTAAATGAGGATGTAATCATCATATTTCCATATTCCTATCTTCAGAAATATATGTGCTAGTCACTCTGCTAAAAGCTTACAATTATTCTCTCACATGATTCTCAAAACAACCTTAAGAGCTAGGTGCTATTATTACTTCCATTTTATATATGAGGAAACTGAGGCAATGTGACTTTCCTAGAGCATACTCACATTATCTCTCCTGATTGAATGCCCACAGTTTATTTTCTAATTTCCCAAGAGTTGAGGATTAGGAGGTGTGGTAGAAGACAGGATTTATCATAAAGCAATTGCCATCCCCAGAGATATTACCAAAAATAGCAAGAAAAATCATGGCTCACCTTCCTCTGTACTGTCCATTCCCCCACTTCAATTAGATAATTATGTTTAAATCAAGCTAGACTCAAGTTAGTCCCTTCATAATTTAGGTTTGCTATTGGAATAAAATGAGACACTTGTTGATTGTTCAATAATTAACAAAAGAAAATTTACTTAGTCAGAATAGGAGAAGGATATGTAATATGGATAAGATGGAGAATCCTTCAAGTTGACATAGCTCAAGGCTACTTAAACATTTTCCATTTGTGACCCCTTTTTGCCCAAGAAATTTTAAGTGTCCCTGGATATATGGGCTTATAAAATAGGTTTACAAATCAAACAAAATCCCATTTTCTCTTGCATATCAGTCTGTAATTCTTGGCTCCAAGGGCAATTTGCATGAAACTCTGCCTTTATTTGTGGAAATCAATGACCTAGACTAGCAAAGTTTATGAGAATAAAAGAGAAGAGAGATCTAGGCTTTTCTAGCTTCCAGAATTATACCAAAACTACCTTTAGGTTACTGAAGGGAGAGAAAGACTCTGGGAAGAAGTTAACATGTCAAATATGGATCATGTCCCTGTTTCCCAGCTTACTTTAGAAATTTCAGGGTATTTCTCTTTGGATAAGATATGGGATTCTCTATTGGTTGAGCTACCTAGCTATCCAATGGAGCTCATTTAATCTATATTATCTATTAAATATTCTTAATCCTCAATTTTCATAGGGATAATATAAATGGCACTTATACCTATGAGAAATAAAAGGTTAAGTTGCCATGAACACCAGAATTTTTGCTAGAGATTGCTGAAAACACGTTATGCATGCAATTCTTTGTAATGAAACATTAATTTTGATAATATAAGCCTTCTCTAAAACAGTAACCATGAAATAGCCCATAAAATACAATACACAAAATAAAATGTATAACAAGAAAAGCATTTTTCTCATTGCTAATTCTCTAGAATACTTTGACCTTTTCTGCTAACATCTGAATTTTTAAAAAAATTAACTTTCCATAACACATGAAATACACAGTATTGTGGATACTGTATAGCAAATAAAATTCTTAAAACTAAAATATTTTATAATCTGAATCTTACCTTCTACTATGTCAGAAAGCAATATGAAGGCATTTTATATATTGCTATAAACCTCTCTACATTAGTGACTCTGAAAGCCAAGGGAGAAGCTCCTGGAATTTTAGCTGGAATTTTAGACTGGTGAGGTCTTGACATCTTAAAGCCCAAAGGACTTGCATTATGCTTTTGAGGGGCATAATTACAAAATAAAACTTGCTTTAAAGACAAACAACAAATATATGCAATGAGTACATGGAGAGCTCTTTACTTAAGTAGGGAAGATCTATGAATAAATTGGTAGGATCCAGTTGCTCCATAAATTTACGTGCATCACCCTTCTTATTTTTTTCTCTACTGTGCATAGCCACAAATGTGTTTGGTTGCCAATGAAAAAGTGAAAATGAGGTTACTAATAAAAGTCACACATCTTTAAGCTATGAAAGTTAAATACTCAAATGTTAAAGATTTACTGCATGCATTTTCTCTGATTTCTGTTTTTCTTTCAACTTGGATAAGTAGATTTATTGGCTTTTTGATATTTATATCCATCGTAGAAGTAGCATTTAGTGGGAAAACTTGTATATAGAACTTGAGTTCTTTTCCCATTAAGGAATAGGGATCAAGAATTTAGCTTGAACTTTAAAATTACACCCCTAGATTAATGATGGGGGGAGGGGGAAATGGAGGGTGAGAAAAAGGGAATAAACATTTAAATAGCTCTTATATACTAGTCACTGTGTTAAGTGCATTTTTTTTTTTTTTACAAATGTTATCTCATTTGATCCCCACAATGATGCTAATAATATTTAAGGAAGCAGATAGATATAACTCTAGCCTGGAATTCCCTGGGGGCAAAGATGGAGTGGGGTACAGCTAGATACATAATAGATAGAGCACTGGGCCTAGAATCAGGACTACCTAAGTTCAGATCTGGCCCATTACATACTATCTATGTGACACTGGATAAATCAGTTAGTCCTGTTTGCCTCAGTTTTTTCATCTATAAAATAATCAGGCAAAAGCAAATGACAAACTATCCCAGTACCTTTACTAAGAAACTCCAAATGGGGTCACAGAGTCAGACATGACCAAAACAATTCAAGACATATACACACCCTACCCTCTTTCTGAGAACAGAGTGGACAAACCATCTGGCCCAAACCTCTTGCCTCCCTTCTGACAGGAATCATTCTCTCTTGGAGAAGGGTGGGGAAGAGATGCTAGAGATGTCTATTATCTTCTTGTGGACTATCTCTAGGTAGGCTCATTCCGACATATGCTACATGGGCAAAAACAAAACAGTATCATATACAACCTTGAAATATCATACCCTTTATTCCTATGCAAGAATAGATCTTTTCTTTTTTTTTTAAATAGTATTTTATTTTTCTGAATACATTCAAAGATAGTTTCCAACATTCATCTTTGCATACCTTGCTCCAAATTTTTCTCCTCTTTCCTCTTGCCCCCTCACCAAGACTGCAAATAATCTGATATAGGTTAAATATGTGCAATTCTTTGAAACATATTTCTATATTTGTCGCATTGCACAAGAACTATCTGATCAAAAGTGAAAAAAAAAAACCATGAGAAAGAAAAAAAGAAAACAAGCAAACAACAATAACAAAATAATATTTTTGACCCATATTCAGTCACCATGCTTCTCTCTCTGGATTCAAATGGACCTTTCCATTCCAAGTTTATTGGAATTGCCTTGAATCACCTCATTGTTGAAAAGAGCCAAGTCCATCACAATTGATCATAACATAATCTTGTTGTTACTGAGTACAATGTTCTCTTGGTTTTGCTCACTTCACTCAGAATGAGTTCATGAAAGTAGGAATAGATCCTTTCTTCCAAAAAGGGGGAGGGGAGGGAGGAGAAAGAGGGGCAGAACCAAGTCACCAGGCTAGACTGAATGCCTAAGTTTTGTAGTTATTTTTTAACAGACTGTAAAAAACTTACCAGGAAATAAACAAAATAGCTAGATCAGAGTTAATCTTTGAAATAGGTAGATAAGCAAACATTCTTTCCCCTTCTCCCATGCAACCAGACTTTAAAGGCACCCTGGGCTTCTCTTGTCTGCAATGTTAGATTAGAATCCCAAGACCTGGGAATGAATCATGACTTAAAAGACTCCACCTGTATAGCTTTAGGAGACTCAATCTTTCAGGGCAAAACAAAACCAAAAACAAAGTCATAAAAATATCTCTATAAAAATAGAAGTTTAATTGGGTGATTTCTAACCTCTTCCATCTCTAAATTCTGTAATCTGTCTCTCCATCCATCCTCTATTTTAATCTGTGAGCCTGTTCCTTTGAGGTTATCTCTATCACTATTGACTCTGACCTCCTAAATTCCCAACCCTTCTTCCTGTTTTTGGTGTATCCCTGCTAACCACCAACCACATTCACTTCATCTCTTTGTTACAATTTGTTTCAATGTTCTTGACTACTCTTACTACCATTAAACTTATCTTTAAGGATCAGAAGGAAGTATTAATCTTTCCACTAATACAAGAAAACAGGAAAAAAAAATAATCCCATTGCTATTTGGATCCATTCAGGTTTCCAGGGTTTCCTGTTTGTTTTCAAGTGGTCTCTAAGGAGTGGCTTTTTTTTTTTCTGAGTGTAAGTCTATAATGGACTTGGTAGTTCTACTCTTTTATAGTCATGTATTTGATTACAAGGAAAACCTATGGAGAGTTTAGTGCAGCCCATCCTCTTGCTGGATATACAATTAAAAGGACAATAAGCAATTAATACTTGTTTGCATTTTTTTTTGTACTTACCACTTAAGCTGAGTGAAGTGAGCAGAACCTAGAAAACAGTGTTCATATTAACAGAAAAATTGTGTGATAATCAACTATGATAGGCATAGCTCTTTTCTGCAATACAATGATCCAAGATAATTCCAATAGACTTGGGATAGAAAATGCCATCCACATCCAAAGAAAAAAGTATGGAGACTAAATGTGGATCAAAGCATACTGTTTTGTTATTATTGTTTGTTGTTATTGTTTTCTCATGGTTTTTCCATTTTGTTCTGAATTTTGTTTCCCAAAATTATTTATTTGAACTAAGTTAAGCAATTAATTGTACATATAAAACCTATATCAATTTGCATGCTATCTTTCAGAGGGGGAAGGGAAGGGAAGGAGGGGAAAAATTTAGAGTTCAAAATCTTTTTTAAAAAAATGAATGTTGAAAATAAACTTTTCTTGTAATTGGAAAAATAATATACAATTAAAATTAATTTTTTAAAAGATTGTTGTTCCAAAATCCATCTTCCTTAAACATTCTTCTTACTGAAAGCAGACCTACTTTAAGTGACTTATTCCTTCTGCCTGGATTACAGTTGAAGATATGGCTTAACTGGTTAGCAGTCAACTTAACCTGATCAGCTCTGGCATTCTAGGGAAATTCCCTTCCTGGAGAAGTGTAAAATTCCTAATAATTTCAGCACCATAAAGGAAATTCCCCAGGAGGAGTTCCCTAATTCCCATAGAGGTGCTTTCCAGCATGAATTAACCTGAAGCAACTTCTCCCTTCATGAGTGTCTCTAGTAAGTGTAGATATGGGGGCTGCACAGGTCAAGTCTTTGGGATAAGAGAACATTCTATGATTTTTGTATACTTTCTCATCTCCTCTAACTTTACAATTAGAACAATCCTAGACCCAATTTTTCTGGGTCTTAGGTGGCATGAAAATGATCTTCCAAATAGGAGGGTTAATTGACGTACAGGATGATAGAATTAGGATCCAAAAAATTTCTTGACAGGCTAGCGCATTAGGTTGAATCTAATAGGATGAAATCCAATAGGGCATAGGTGACAGAGGTTAAAGATGACAGACACAAAGTTAGCAGGAGTTTTGAAAAATTTCTAGTAGTTTTAATGGATTAAAAACTCAAAATGAATCCGCATTGTGATGCGGAAATCAAAAGAGCTAAGATGATCTTGAGAGAGACATAAGTTTCCAAGGATAACAGATAACACTTCTATTCTCCTCTGCCCTTAAGTATGGTGTAGTAGCTCCCGCTTCTACTCACATTTGATACCATAGTAATAGTGTACATTAGGGCTACAATGTCTCTCATTCTGGATATCTTGTTTCTACTGATGCAGGCTAAGATAATGATGACTTTATAGTAAACAGAGCTTTTCTTTACATTGAAGAAAGCAGGCCAGTCACTCTCTTTCTAAATAGCTGTATGAGCCAGAAGAAGATTTGAGCCACTACAAAATGAGCCAAGCAGTCCTTTCCCACAATGCTGTAAGTATAAGGAACACACATCAAGAAGATGGAGAGGGGGCGACTGAGCAAAGGAAGACAACTTCTAGGATATGTTGTGATAATGAACATGAGCTGGTAGTTACATCCAGGTGAGCAGCACGCTGAGCCAGTGTCTGAAGGTACAGAACACTCCAGTGATAATGTTCAGCTACAGGGTCCAGAGTTAAAAAAACAGGACACAGAACATGTATTCTAAATAAAAGAAGTAAGCAGAGGTCCCAGAAGGAAGATGTCAAACAGAAATGTGATGACACTAAACCTATTGGTATCTCACCTGCAGTTTAGTTTTTTGGATTTTTTTGTTTGTGTGTGTGTGTTTTTTAAATTAATTAATTTATTATTATTATTTTTTTTTGGTCAGGGTGAATACTGACCCTTTGGAGAGAAGGAGGTAGAATATATTTATCTCAGGATAAAATATAATTATTATGTAACCAACTGGGTCTGGGTTATGAATTCCTTTATTATGATGTATGTGCATTTTAATGTACCTGTTTCTAAATTCCATGCTTTGTTAGATTAATACTCAAATGTGACCTTGATGATACCTCTAGAGGAAAGCTGAAACTGATAAAAATCAAAAATAGAAATATAAGAAGATAAAGTCTGAATGAAGTTCTTCAAAGTTATGGATCATGAAGATCAAACAGTTTGGGGTGATAGTGAGATCAGGACTGATCATCCTTGGGTGTGCCTGAGGATGGAAGATGGAAGTTTTGGAAATTCAGAATGTAAGATGTTTGAGGCAACACCAGCATATATTTTGAACTTCCTAGAATCAAGGGAAAGAGGTTGTTTAGCTTTAGAGAGAGGACAGTGTGAACTGGATAGAGAAATTGTCAGGAAATGAAAGAGAAAGCCCTGGAGGTCAGCAAATTCAGAAATCAGAGCCAAAAGGAAACATCCTATAAGCTTTAGATAGCAGCAATATTAAAAAGGGATAATCATTCCAGTTTCAGTTCTTCTATTTGGAGAACATTTCTGCTCACTCTAGGACTTTGGTTTGCTATAAAGCAACAGTGACAAGAATTGAACTAGATGATAAAGATGAAGATATGAAGTGGATCTCAAAAAAAGACAAGCTAATGAGTGATCGTGGCAGAGACAGTTTGGAAGTGAGAGTGAGGAGCTAGGAGGATACTTACTCCTCTTCCTGGTACAGTGTTTTGGGCCAGAGGTGGGAGTGGCAGGTTGAGAAGAGGAACTATCAGAATTGGAAAGGATAATTAGGAACGTGGTATTTTCTGGAGAAAGCCAGGTTTCCATCATATAGGCTGAGCTGGATAGGGATGAAAGTAAAGGAGAGACAAAAGAGGAAGACAAAATATTGATTCAGAAGTACCAGGATAGGGAAGAGGAAGCTGGGAATTTTCCTACCATAGGATGGAGATTAAGAAATAGTGTGACACTGTGAAAAAAAGAGCTGATCTTAGAGTCAGGCAAACCTGAGTTTAAGTTCTGTTTTTAACTCATACTGGTCATATATAGTGGGTTGAAAGCATGCCTCGAAGTCAGGACAATCTGGGTTCAATTCCTGTCAATATTGACTAATTCACTTAACCTTTCATTGTTCCAGGCAGTAACTTAATATGGCATTTAATTATAAAGTAACTACTCATTTATATTAGTAAGGTATTTTCCTCAGTTAAAAAAAAAAAAAATTCCTACACCTATAAAATCACAAATCTAGATTCAGCTGTCCTCTTCTCCTTCCTCCTGCCACCTCTCCTCCCTTCATTGTAGGTAACTAAGTAGTACAATGGAAAAAGTTACAGGGCCTGGAGAAACAAAAACTCATCTTCCAGAATTCAAATCTGGCCTCAGACACTTAACTGTGTGACCCCTAGGCAAGTCACTTAACCTTGTTTGTCTTGGTTTCCTCATCTATGAAATAAGCTAAAAAAGAAAATGAAAAATAACTCCCATATCTTTGCCAAGAAAACCCTAAATGGGGTCACAAAGAATTGCACATGATTGAAAACAGCTGAGTAACAACAAAATCCTCTTTTAATGATAAAATATTGAGAAAAAAAAGTTTTAGAAGATAAAAAATATTTTACCAAGTGAAATATTTTTAATGGCGAGAAAGACAATAGAGGATGGGGGGGGGAGGATGGTGAGATTATATCTTTAGATTTCACTAACATCTAATTGACATTTAACATTTCCTTGAATTATTTGAAAAACAATATATTGAGAAGGGATCTATAGGCTTTATCAGAGTATCAAAGGGGTCCATGATAGAAACGAAGGTTAAGAATTCATGACCTAGAAGCAGAGGCCTTAGATTAAATATGTCTTCCAGCCAGCACTCTCTGGATGATATGGTCTATGTTACTTTAAAGATTTTTATTTTCAAAACATATGCTTGGATAATTTTTCAACATTACCCCTTGCAAAATCTTGTGTTCCAATTTTCCCTCCTACCTCCTACCTCCTCCCCTAGATGGTAAGCAATCTAATATATGTTAAACATGGTAAAAATGTATGTTAAATACAATATATGCATACATATTTACAATTATCTTGCTGCACAAGAAAAATCAAACTAAAAAGAAAAAAAAAAAGAAAAAAGAAAATTCAAGCAAAGAACAACAAAAACAATGATAATGCTATATTGTGATCTATGATCAGTTCCCACAGTGGTCTCTCTGAGTGTAGATGCTCTCTTCATCACAAGATCATTGGAACTGGCCTGAATCATTTCATTGTTGAGAAGAACCACATCCATCAGAGCTGATCATCGTATAATCTTGTTGTTACCGTGTACACTGATCTCCTGGTTCTGACCATTTCACTTAGCATCAGTTTGTGTAAGTCTCTTTAGGCCTCTCTGAAATCATCCTGCTGATCACTTCTTATAGAAAAATAATATTCCATAACATTCATATACCACAACTTATTCAGCCATTCTCCAATTGATGGGCATCCATTCAGTTTCCAGTTTCTTGCCACTACAAAAGAACTGCCACAAACGTTTTTTGCACATGTGGGTCCCTTTCCTTCCTTTAAGATCTCTGTGGAATACAGACCCAGGAGAAACACTGCTGGTCAAAAGATATACACATTTTGATAGCCCTTTGGGCATAATTCCAAATTGCTCTACAAATGGTTGGATCAATTCACAACTCCACCAACAATGTATTTGTTTCCCAGTTTTCCTACATCCCCTCCAGCATTCAGCATTATCTTTTCCTGTCATCTTAGGCAATCTGAGAGGTGTGTAATGGTACTTCAAAGTTGTCTTAATTTGTATTTCTCTGATCAATAGTGATTTAGACCACATTTTTATATGACTAGAAATGGTTGTAATTTCTTCATCTGAAATCTCAAAGAGCTTCCAATTCAGTTGGGAAAACATGTTTAACACACATAAAATGTACAGAATAAAAGGAATAAAGAAACTCAAGATACTCTTAGAATTGTTGGTGGATTGGAAGCTCCTTGAGGACAAGAACTTTTTTTTTTTTTCCTGAGGCAAATTGGGGTTAAATGACTTGCCCAGGATCACACAGCCAGGAAGTGTCTGAGACCAGATTTGAATTCAGGTCCTCCTGAATTCTGGTGCTCTATCCACTGGACCACTTCACTGCTCCTGAGGACAAGAACTTTTGCTTTTTTGATTTTTGTATCTCTACTGCCTAGCTTAATGCTTTGCCCAAAGTAGGCACCAATAAATGTTGAATTGAATTCAATCCAAATAGAGAATAAGTTAAAATGCTCAGGAAAGGCTTTAAGGAAGAAGTAGAAAATGAACTGAGTCTTGAAGGCTGAGGTAGGATTAGGGTAAGCAGAAGAGTGGGGTAGAAATTAGTTCCATGGTTCATTCAGTCTAGCATTCAATTTCTGATGGGACAGGTTGGAGGAGAAAGATAGTCCACCTCCTTGGTATTAATCTTGGATAGGAAGGAGTCCAGGATGTACACAGAGTATTGTCACTCACCTTTTTAAATTAGCTACAGTGCTCAGGACCTACACATGTGGATAGATTATTTTGGAGAAATGGTTAATTTTGTTCATGTTAGGAAATATTTTATAAAATCAGAAATCACAGCCAAAAGGAAGTGCACTATTCTCCCCTCCTCCCAATGTCTCAAATAGCTGCAAAATTAAACAGGCGGAATAACCATTCATGTTGTAGTTCCTCTAATGGGAGAGCATTTCTGCTAACTCAAGGAGTTTAAACCTACTATAAAGCAATAGCAATGGAAACTCAAGAGAATTTTAAGGAGGAAGAGTTCATCTGTCACACCAGAACTTCAGAACAAAAGATGTTTTCTTCAGTGGAGACCTTTGAAATCAGTGGTAAAGTATTCTTCACTGTTATTACAATATAGGGGCAATACAGTTGCTTCATTATCCATATAAGAAAAGAATATTTGATTGGGGAGATTGAATTTGCACTGGATATTCGTATTTAGAAATTCTGACTTTTTGCAGAATAATTTCTCATATGTTTAATTCTATAATTTTTTGAAAAGCTAATAAGAGCTGCATTACCTATTTAGCATCTTCTGTTTTTTTAATTAAAAAATTGGTTCTATTTTTAAATGATATTCCCTTACAAGTGAATTATCTAACTTCCACTATCTTTCTCCCTACTAAATATTTTAACTGGTAAAATTTTTTAACCTTTGGAAACTACTAGAACTTTTTCCCTCAGTGTTTTATTCTTAAAATAGGACAGTTGGATTGCACCTTGGGGGAGGTAGCAGGGAAAAGGAGGCTGTATGGGAAGTTCCTTAATGAGGAAAACTACTTTCATTGATAAAAATGAGTAGCAAATCTATAACTAAATGTATTATAAGGTATTGCCTGAAACAATGAAAAGTTAAGTGACAGCCCACTATGGATAAAAGGTTATATATGAACCTAGGTTGTCCAGATTTCAAGGCATGCTTTTAATCCACTACACCATGATGATTAAATGTGAAAAAAAAAAAACTTCTAAAGTTAAATAATACAAAAGAATAGGTTGTGGATATTTAAGTTTAAAATTTCATTAAAAAGAAAAACCTAAGAATCTTGGATTTGTATAACAGATACTGAACATTGACACCAGAAGACTGAAGGTCAAACATACCTCTCTTTTCTCCACAGAAAAGAGGTAAACTATGATGCAGAATGAACTATATGTTTCCAGATATGACTAATATATTAATTTCCATTAGAACTGAAGGTTGTTTTATAAAGTGAGGGAAGGGTTCAAATGAATTCTTTTTTATGCTTTATCTATTTCAATATTCCATTAAAATTTTTTCCCTCTCTTGAGACCCTTCTTCATCCATTGAGAAAACAAGGAATATATCAATGATATATGTGAATTCAGTTCAAATAAATTATTTTTTTTAAAACTTTAATTTTGTTTGATCCATTTACTCTGCATAATATAGCACAGATTATTTTAAAATAGATTTTATTGATGCCTTTTTGTCTTTACATCATCATTATTTAACATAAGCATAGTTTGAAAAGCTTTAGTGAGTTTTCTGTTTCCTTAGAGTGAACTCTTATTCTCTAATATTATTGTGGAAAACTTTAATCTCAGACTCCCCTACATAGCCCTGGAATTTTTCTAGAAGTATTTTATTCTGGGATATCAGCAGATCCCATCCATTCCTTTAGTAGTTATTGAGTCTCTGAGATCACAGAACAACAAATTTTAGAAATAAGAAAAAAAATCTAGTCTAACAATTTCATTGTCCAGATGAGGAAACTAAGATGGGAGAGACAAAGTGAGTTGTCCAGAGTTGTACAGGTAGCTTACCAAGTGCAATTACACTGTGAGTATTACAATAGATAAGACACAGTTTCCACAGAGGAGGGGAAGGGGAGAAAAAATAGCAGGGAATATGTGATGTATCATAAAAAAATCAAAAGCTAACATTGAAGGGAAAATAATTCCTGTAGTTTCTCAGGAAGAAGATAGCTTATAGTACAATGTGTGAAGAGGCAAAAGGAGGGAATGCAAAAAGGAAGAGGGGAAAGAAACCTTGTTTCAATTGTGGGAAGGGGCTAATATTGATGAATTCTCCTGTAGGAGAAGAGAGATATTCTATAAAGGGAAATAAGAACCTTCCAATTGGGTGGAATAGAGAGAAATAAGGTGAAGAACTTATAGGAATCTATGAATTCTTTTTCTGTATTTTATTTTCATTATTTCTGTGTTTCCCCTATGACCTGTATAATATATGCAGGCTCATATTTACTTGAGCCTTGGCCAGCTATAAACATGTTTACTTAACCTGAGCTGATGATATTTATCAGTATTTGACATTTATTGATATTTAGTCTATTAGCTGGACCACTATCTGCTTAATTAAGCCTGAAAGCCTGATTTTCTATTTCCTAAAAATCAGGAGATTTGGGGGCAACAGAAGCCTTCAATTCCAATCTCTCCAAAAAGCAACAACCAATTAGATACCTCCCTCTCCCCTTCTCAATGCTCTCTTACTTGTGATGTAATCTCTTGTATAAAAGCTATGTATTTTACTACTTCTTTAGCCTTCCTCTCACAAGCTTTCTCTTTCTTATCTTGTGATGGGACGTCTCATCCTCCAGAGGTTTTCAATAAACAACTTTTCTGCTTTTTTTTGCTGAATGATCTCTGAGTAATCATTTTGGGTAAGGGTCTTCTACATTTCTCACACAATGGATATCATCTGCAGAGATTCAGTATTTAGAAAAACCACTCATCTATCTCAGGAAAAGGGGGGAAGTAAATGGCAGAAGACTGAGAGAGCATGGATCCAGGGAAGAGATGCTGAAGTAAATCAGGAAAAATGACCAAGGAAGGGCAACAGTAAGTAGCAACGATCACAATGAGAGAAATGGAGATAACAGAAATGAGTGAGAGCCAGGACCTGGGGTATATCTGTGATTTGCAAGTAGGAAGAGAAAGATTAGCCAGAGAAGAACATAACAGTAGGATGCCTCAGAGAGCAAGGAAGAGAACTAGGAGGGTCCATTGTCATGGAAACCAAAGGGAGAAGAAGGTATTAAGAAGGAAGATGAGATCCTGAAGAAAGACAACGAAGATTAAGGCTGAGAAAAAGACATAGGCGGTTCATGACAAGGTTGAAACAGCAGTGAATTTACAAGGTATAGAATTATAGAATTAGAATTAGAAGGATCCCTAGATTATTTTACAAATGAGGAAACTGAAGGCAGACTTGTTCAAAGTCATAGAGGGAAAAGACAAAGTGTTCAAATCCCATCCTTTAACCTCAAATTCAGCATACTTTCCATTGTATAATGCTTATATGTTACTGAGACAAAGACTTAGGTTGAATCCTGCCTCTGTCACCTACTTAACATAAGTTATCTAAATGAATCATTTCGTCTTTATGAAGCTGAATTTCCTCATTTACAAAATGAAGTTCAATGAGATGAATTATAAGGTCTCTTCGAGCTCTAATATTTTATAATTTGATATTTAAGAAGCCATTGGTCCCAGAAAAGAGATAAGGAAATACAGTTTCCGGTGTTACCCATAGGACTCTGGCATTGGGATGTTGCATATGCTATTAGATAGACACCGTTACTAGATAGGTCGGTTTTGTGGAGCAGTTTTCTTGAGAATTTCCCTTCCAGTTTCCCAAAGTCAAAGGGGGAAGCTGGTAAAATCACAAAGTTATAAGTTTAAAAAAGAATTTGTTTTGTCTTGTTTTTAACACTTCATTATACAGCCTAATCAGTAAAATGATCTTCCCAGCTCAACCACCAATCATCTGCATCTCTTGTTATAATGTATAGATTGGATTAAATAGGTACCATAGTTTAGCTTCTTCCAACTTCAAATTACATAATTTAGAGATAGGAAATGCTCCAAACACATTTCTCTTCCTCCTTTCCTTTCCCCCATTCTATTCCCCATACTTCTGAGTTGCCATCAATTTAAAAGGATAGAGGCAGAAAAGCTTACTTAGGTACTGAAGACTTGTAGGTCACCCATCATTCAGCTTTCAATATCCTGCTAGGGCTTTTGATTGTATAAAAGGCAATTTTTTTTTGTAGTAGAAAAGTCCTTGGGTTTGGAGTCAGATAATGGAAATTTGGATTATGTCTTGGTTGCTTTTTAATTGTGTGAACTTCAGTTAAGTCATTTAACCTATCATGACCTCAGTAACCCTATCTGTAAGATAAGGGAGATAAACTTTAAGGTCCTTTTAAGTTTTGAATTCTATGATCCTAAGATATAGCTGTTTTTGAGTAGAAAGGTCATGTAACCAAGGAGAAAGATTAGTTAGCCAGCTAGCATCCCTAACCACAATCAACTGCTTGGACAATATCTGCCTTTATCTATAAAAAAGACTAAGGGAAGAAAAGAATAGTGGAATCTGCTTGGGTTATGTGCTCATTACAAAATAACAACAGACTCTGAGAACTAGAAAGAAACTAATATTTATTAAGCACTATGTGTTTATATATGCTATACTGTATATATTATCTCATTTGATCCTGAAAACAACCCTGGAGGCAGGTAATGGCTATTGTTATCCCCAGTTTATACTTGAGGAAACTTAAGTGATTCCATGAAGATCTTACAACTAACTAATAAGTGTCTGAGACCACATTTGAACTTAGGTCTTCCCAATTCTAGGCCCACCCCTCAATTCACTGTACCATATAGCTGGCTCTAGGCAAGGGCCTCAGAAACCATTTAGTCTCTCTTAATACCTAAACAGAAATCAATTCTGAAGTTTTACCTTACACCAATAAAATGAGAAAATGACTAAAGATAGAAATAGTCAGTGCTAGACAGATTACAGAAAGATAAGCCTTTGACTATGTTGATGAAGGTATGAGTTGATCCAATCATCCTGGAAAACAATTTATCTCTTCTTTGTCTATGTTTCTCCTGCCTTGTTGCTATTACTAGCATTTCTAGGCAATGTTAAATAATAATGGAAAGAGAACACGTACTTATTTTATTCTTGTACTTATTGGAAAATCTACTTTTTGCACATTAGCTTTTAGTTTAATATATATATCTATATATATATCTACACACACACACACACCACATTGCTTTTCAAATGATGCCTTAAAAGATATGCTTTGTAGGGTTTTTTTGTTGTTGTTTTTTTTTTTAGCATAATTTAGTGCTATATTTTTTCTTTTTTTATTATTATACCTTTTTATTGACAGAACAAATGCACGGATAATTTTTCAACATTTACCCTTGCAATCACTTCTGTTCCAACTTTTTCCTTTTTCCTTCCTTCCCTCTACCCCTTCCCCTATATGGCAGGTAGTCTCGTACATGTTAAACATGTTAAAGTATATCTTAAATATAATATATGTGTACATATTTATACAGTTCTCTTGTTGCACAAGAAAAGTCAGATTTAGATAGGAAAAAATAACCTGGGAAGAAAAACAAAAATGCAAGCAGTCCACACTCATTTCCCAGTGATTTTTTGCTGGGTGTAGTTGGTTCTATTCATCATTGATCAACTGGAACAGAATTGGATCCTCTCATTGCCAAAGATAGCCATATCCATCAGAATTGATCCTTATATAATATTACTGTTGAAGTGTATAACAATCTCCTGGTTCTGTTCATTTCACTTAGCATCAGTTCATGTAAGTCTCTCCAGGCCTTTCTGAAACCATCCTGCTGATCATTTCTTACAGAACAATAATATTCCATAACATTCATATACCACAATTTGTTCAGCTATTCTCCAATTGATGGGTACCCATTCAATTTCCAGTTTCTAGCCACTACAAAAAGGGCTGCCACAAACATTTTTGCACATATAGGTCCCTTTCCCTTCTTTAATATCTCTTTGGGGGATATAAGCCCAGTAGAAACACTGCTGGATCAAAGGGTATGCACAGTTTGATAACTTTTTGAGCATAGTTCCAAATTGCTCTCCAGAATGATTAGATCCGTTCACAACTCCACCAACAATGTATCAGTGTCCCAGTTTTCCCACATCCCCTCCAACATTCATCATTATCTTTTCCTGTCATCTTAGCCAATCTGGCAGGTATGTAGTAGTATTTCAGTGTTGTCTTAATTTGCATTTCTCTGATCAATAATGATTTGGAGCACCTTTTCATATGAGTAGAAATAAAAAAGAAATCTTAAATAATCCAAATTCAGAAAATGATCAAACCATAAAGGAACTACCAAAAGAAGGAGAAACAAAGGCTGTTCAAGATAAATTTGTGGGTAAAGTATTAAAAATATTTTTAAATGATTATTACCTAGGCAACACAAATAATAATTTTTCTCATTCATTGGGATAGAAAATACTCTACCAAATTCCTTTTTATAAGATAATTATAGTCTTACTATCCAACCCATGGAAATATAAAGCAGAGAAAAGGAATTATAGGTAAGTAACAGTAACATTGATTTTAAAAATTTAAATAAACTTCTAACAAGAAGACCATGATTTTGTATTTCAAAATTTATTTTCTATGACCAAGTTGAATTTTACTAGAAATTCAAGAATGGTTTGGAATTCGAGAAACAATTGATGTTAATTTTATTAATCATATTAAAAGTAAACCATAGACTAACATGATTATTAGTTTTAGAAAAATCCTTTGGAAAAAATATAGCACTACGGACCCACACTTAACACCATACATCAAGATAAGATCAAAATAGGTTCATGATTTAGGCATAAAGAATGAGATTATAAATAAATTAGAAGAATATAGGATAGTTTACCCCTCAGACTTGTGGAGGAGGAAGGAATTTGTGCCTAAAGAAGAACTAGAGATCATTATTGATCACAAAATAGAAAATTTTGATTACATCAAGTTTAAAAGTTTTTGTACAAACAAAACTAATGCAGACAAGATTAGAAGGGAAGCAATAAACTGGGAAAACATTTTTACAGTTAAAGGTTCTGATAAAGGCCTAATTTCCAAAATATATAGAGAATTTCTAATTTATAATAAATCAAGCCATTCTCCAATTGATAAATGATCAAAGGATATGAATAGACAATTTTCAGATGATTTAGCCCAATTCCACTCTAGGTCATGTCCTATTAAGAAGTTGGGTTTTTTTTGTTTTTTTTTTTTTTTTTAATAGAGCTTCAAACTGACTTTCTACAGTTTTGCTAATACTTACCTAATGACTTCAAATTACTACTCTATACTCTTTGAGTATTGTTATTCAAAGGCTATAAATCCATTTTCCCACAACACATCTCTCAATATCATGAAGAACATTGTCAAATGTGTTACTAGAATTAAAAATGGCATTGCTCCAATATACAACTCCAATAACTCATTCAAAAGAAGGAAGTGAGATTAGCTGACCATAATTTGATTGTTAATCACCACTTTCACTCTGAAGTATTAAAAAGAAAGTTTTCCTTAGAAGAAAATTCCTTCAGACAAATAGGAGACTTTGTGATATACATTTTTGTGCACAGCCAATGCATGGGTTTGTTTTGCCTTGTCATAAAAAATTAATGAATTTCTAAATGGAGAGAGGAATTTAGGATGGAGAGGAGACAAAGTAATGCAAGAAAGGAAGGAAGAAAGAGAGGGGGAAAAAAGAAGAAAGAAAGAAGGAACGAAGGAAGGAAGAGGGAGAGAAGAAAAGGGATAAGATTGCAGAGAGAAACTAGGAAGCTGCCTAAGCTTTCCCCAGTTTCCCTCCAGAAACAAAATTAAATCAAACCTCTAAATCAATACTAGAGTGACAGTACAAAAATTTGGAATGAGGCAATTTTCTAGCTTAAGATAACATAGGATTTCAGGAAAAGTCTTTCTCACTTGGGGGAGTGCACCCAGCATGGGTGTGATGAGGGGAATCTAGCAGGAGGCTCTAGGCCATGGTAAAGTTGAGCAGCTGAGGCCCCTTAGTCCTGGCTAAGTTAGCCAGTGGCTTAGAAGACCAGCTGTGAGATGTCCAGTCCCAGTGTTGAAAGCAAATGGCAAACCCTTGAACCATTGCACAACAGGTTAGGCCATCCTAACACAGTGGGAAAGCTTCCAGCACTTCTGGCCCCAGAGTTGGTAAGCCAGTGAGAGGTCCCTGTCCTCCTGCAAAAGAAGCTTGTTACAGTGTTCCCCATACCTAGGAGCAAAGTTCAATTTTTTTAAATGAGCAAAAAAGCAAAGAGAACCCTGCTCATAGAAAGCTACTATGATAACTGAGAAGATCAGAACACCAACTCAGAAAAGGGCAGCAGTGGCAAATTGCCTATATGGGAAGCTTCAAAGGGGAATATGAGTTGGTCTCAGGCTCAAAAACTTCTCTTGGAAGAGTTCAAAAAAAGATTTTAAAAATAAAATAAAAGAAGTAGAAAAAATGGAGGAAAGAAATGAAATAGGAGAATTATGGGGGTGGTAGTCAACAGCTTGGAAAAGGAAGCACAAAAATATATTGAAGAAAACAACTCCTTGAAAAATAGAATTGGCAAAATCAGGGGAAAATCCACTGAACAAAATCATTCCTTAAAAAGGAGAATTGGCCAAATGGAAAAAGAGATAAAAAAGCTAAATAAAGAAAATAACTCATTGCAAATTAGAATTGCATAAGTGGAGGTTAATGACTCATTGAGAAATCAAGAATCAGTCAGACAAAAAAAAATTTTTTTAATGAAAAAAAAAAAGAAGAAAATGTAAAGTATTTCACTGGAAAAACAATCTATGAAATGGATACATTTAAGAATTATTAGATTACCTGAATGCCATGATGAGAGAGAGAGAGAGAGAGAGAGAGAGAAAGCGAGAGAGAGAGAGAGAGAGAGAGAGAGAGAGAGAGAGAGAGAGAGAGAGAGAGAAAGGAAGGAACCTGGACATCTTTCAAAAAATCATAAAGGAAAACTGCTAATATCCTAGAGCCCCAGGATAAAATAGTTATTGAAAGAATCCACTGATCAACTTCTAAAGGGACTCCCAAATGAAAACTCCAAAAAATATTGTAGCAGAATTCCATAATTATAAGGTCAAAGAGAAAATATTGCAAGCAGTCAGAAAGAAACAATTCAAATATCGAGGAGCCATAATTAAGACTTCCCAGTACTTAGCAGCTTCCACATTAAAGGATTCAGAGGGCCTAGAATATGATATTCTAGAGGCAAAGACGCTTGGACTACAACCAAGAATCAGCTACCCAGCAAAATTGAATATATAATATTTCAGGGGAAAGATGAATATACAATGAAATAGAAGATTTTCAATCATTTCTGATGAAAAGTCCAGAGCTAACCAGAAAATTTGATATTTAAATACAAAACTTAAGAGAAGCATAAAAAGGTAAACAAGAAAGAAAGAAAAGAAAATCTATGATTTACTGTTTATATCCCTACACAAGAAAATGATACTTGAGAGCTGTTTCTTTCTTAGGGCAGTTAAAAGGGGTATTCGTAGATAGAGGGGGTTGGTAAAATTTGATTTTGATGTGATAATATAAAAGAGAAGTTAAAAGGTGGTAGAAGAGGAAAGGGAATGTTAAATGGGATAACTTATATCATGTGAAGAGATACATAAATTATTACAGTAGGGAGAAAGAAGGAGGGTAGGAGGTTTGTGAGCATTGTTTGAATCTTAATATCATCATATTTTTTCTCAAATAGGAGATAATATACAAATTTAGTTGGCTATAGAAATTTATCTTACCCTAGAGGGAAATAGGAGGGAAAAGGAGAAAGAAAGGGAATGAAAGAAGTCTGATAGAAGGGATGGCTGAAGTAGCAGGGGAAGAGGGTAATAAAAGGGTGGAGAACTGATAGAAGGGAGGAAAGATTAAGAGAAACAAATAGAAAAGTGGATTAAAAACGATAATGTCAAGATATATTGTTTACAAGAAATACATTTGAAGTAGAAAAATACCCACAGAATAAAGACAAAAGGCTAGAGCAGAATATATTGTGCTTTGGTTAAAATAAAAAAGGCAGAGGTAGTGATCCTGATGTCAGACCAAGCAAAAGCAAAAAAAAAAAAAAAAGAACTAACTAAAAGAGATAAGAAAGGAAATTTCATCTTGCTAAAGGGTTCCATAGAAATGAAGCTATATCAATACTAAACATATGTGGACTAAGTGGTATAGCATCCAAATTCTTAAGAAGTTAAGTAAGTTATAGGAAGAAATAAAAAATAAAACCAAATGAATGGGGGATCTCAATCTCCCTCTTTCAGAACTAGATAAATTGAATCACAAAATAAACAAGAAATAAATTAGAAGGAAGATAAGGAGGCAAATAGAATTTTAGAAAGCTTAGACATAATAGAACTTTGGAGAAAATGAATGGATATAGAAGGGAATATACCTTTTCCTCAGCAGTAACGGCACTTACATAAAATAGACCATATGTTAGGGCATGAAAACCTCAAATCAAATGCAGGAAAGCAGAAATACTAAATGCATCCTTTTCAGATCATGATGAAATAATAATTACATATAAAACGGGTCATGGAAAAATAGACAAAAATTAATTGGAAGTAAATAATCTAATCCCAAAGAATAAGTAACTAAAAAACAAATCATAGAAACAATCAATAATTTCATCCAAGAGAATGATAATAATGAGATGATATACCAAAATGTATGAGATGCAGCCAAAGTAGTCCTTAGGAGAAATTTTATATCTCTAAGTGCTTACATGAATATAATGAGAAAGAGATCAATTGGACATGCAAACTAGGTCAAAATGGGTTCAGGATTAAGGTTGGCCTATTAGTTGGCCTATTAGATCTTTGGTGAAAGGAGGAATTTATGGCCAAAAAGAACCACAGAGCATTATGAAATGAAAAATGAATAATTTTGACTACATTAAATTAAAAAGGGGTTGCACAAACAAAACCAATGCAACCAAGATTAGAAGGGAAACAGAAAGCTGGGAAACAATTTTATAGATAGTGTTTCTGATAATGACTTTACTAAAATATACAGAGAACTGAGTCAAATTTATAAATTCCCTAGTTAATAGGTGGTCAAAGGATATGAATAGAAAATTTTCAAATGAAGAATTTAAGCCATTATAGTCATATGAAAAAATTAAATTAAATTTTAACAACTTAAATTAAAACAACTCTGTGGTATAACTTCACACCTATCAGATTGGCTAAAATGGCAGGTAAAGATGATAAATGTCGGAGAAGATGTAGGAAAACTGGAACACCAATGCTAGAAATATGTGCATTCCCTTAAAGTAGACCAAAATAAAAAATGAGGAGCTAAAGGCATTGTGAAAGGAAGGCTGGTAGTTCATAATCAAGGCTCATCTCTGTATTTATGCATGGAATGCAAAAGACACTTAGGACCTGGACCTAGACTTGGGAGATCTTGCTAAAGAGTGTCTTGAACACTAGAGGGTGATTTAACCAGAGATTTCAATCTAAGTAGCTCTTCCAGTCCTATCCTAGAAGGAACAGGAGACATCTAAATAACTCTCTGGGACATATGTGCTTTTCCAGCCTCTTATATACCTGAATCTTTCTCTTAGTGTCAAATGTAAACCAGATGCTTCTGTGGATGAGACCATTAGAAATTATATCCTGCATACTTTTAGAGACTGTTTTGTTCAGTCTCACATCAGCTTTCTCTTCTCTTTATTTTAGAGTCAAAGCCCAAGAAAAAATGTGGAGGGAATTGTATCACTTCTGCAATAATCATCTACCTAGTGCTGTTTACAGCAGGTGTGGGATTTCTGGCAATACAAGGTAACTATTTTTCTTGGAAACAAGCTCTGTATACTAAAGAATGATGTTTGGTGTGGCATATGTTTCTGTTAATCTAAGAGATTTCTTATTGTCCAAGTCACTGGGTAAACAGAAGAAATCAATATGGTTTCAGGAGTTAGAAAAAAATAAGTGTGTATACGTGTGTGTGTGTGTGTGTGTGTGTGTGTGTGTGTGTGTGTGTGTACTGTACTTCTTTAATTTGAATTATTTAACCAAATATAAAGGCTTTTTTAGACTAATCATTTCAAGGGATCATCCAATTCCATCTCAATTCTGGTGGATGATAGAAAATTAGCTAAATAGAAAATTCATTAATCATTAAATTGGAGCCACCTACTTTGAAATTTGGGACCAGTTCAGACAATGACTAGACAGATCATAGGATCCTTATATATTTTTATAAAACATTAGTTTAAACAAATGAATGATGTGAATGGAAGTGAAAAGGAAATTTAGGGCAAATAATTTTCAAGTATTTTATAAGAAATATTTATTTGCTAATTACAAATAGCAATTCCCTCTAAGGCTTCTATCTTTGTTAATTTAGTTGGGATTACTGTATGTTCTTGAAGATTACACTTTTATGTTTCTTTAAAAATTCTTCTACTATTCAAATTCTTTAATAATTTATATAGGCCAGCTATAACTATAATCCAGGTATATTCCTGAATTAACATGTTGTTAGTGTACCCATTGATATAATTGCAAAATCTACCCATTTCAAAAGCCAGGGATTTCCAACTTTTGTTTGTTTGTTGAGGAGTGAGTTTGAGGTATTAATGGGTTCTTCTCAAACATCAAGATTAAATAGGGAATTGGGAAGAGGTCCTGATAATGAAGCCATTATGGTGGGAAGCTGATAGCATTCCAGCTGAAATCAGTACAAGTAACAGATATCATGCATGAGCAATGATAAGTATGGTACAGTAAAAAGCTATCCACTAACCCTCCCCCAGGGTTTGCTTCTTGACATGCTAGAGAGTCATAAAGGAAGGACTGGGAAGGCTAATGAAAACTTTTAACAGTCTTCAGTTATCCATGATGGACTTGGATGTGGTCTCCATTCTAAGAAAATTGGTTCTACATTTTAAGTCCAAAGGACTAGGTCAGGTGAGGGAAATCAAACTGTGGTCATGTAAGAATGCCATTTAAACAGTCATCCCTAGGACTTGTCATATTAATATGACTCCTGGCTTAGGGAACTGTTCTCTTAACTGGAAAACTTGATAATGATTTAGACACAGCATGAGCAAAAATGAGGTGGCCTTGCCAACGATATTTGAAAAAGAAAGAAGAGATTCATATGCACACAATCAGCTTATAAATGCCTCACTAAGGTCAAGGTGAAGGAGGATCAAATTCACCGTCCCAATAAACCACCCTTTTATAATTTATTTTCTTCTTTGTGTCTAGCTCTTAGCAAACAAAACACTTCTGTGGTCTCGATTTCCATAAATTTAAAATAAAGGGAGATTGGAGCTATAAAATGCATTATAATTTTAGCCTCAATGATCCTTTGATTTGGAAATTAGGATGGCCATAGTGTTGATTTACCCTAGGTCTTCCATCCTCCTAGGGAAATATGAAAATATGAAAGTCATACATTAATGTGATGAATTAATATTAAGGTTCTATAAGAAGCATATATTTGTAGTTTTAAGTCTACAGAAGGAAGTGACTTCCCAGAGATCTTGGCTGCTAACACTCGAGAGTCTGGTCATTCCCAATGGAACACTGGAATCCTCCCTGGACCAATCAAGTCCATCCTTCTCCTCTATGCTGTCCAGCCAGTCACCTCTCAGCATCAAGAAAGAGAGTCAGTGGTTTCTAGAAATTGAAAAGGGGATCACTGAGGTGCAGGCTAGTCAGAAAGAATTACGTGGAAGGATAGATAACATTACTATGAACTCAGGTAAGTGGCATATCTTTTTCTAACTCTTTCTCTGATCCCTTTCACCTTTTTCAAAATGACTACTCAAAGAAGAAAGGGAAAGAAGCAAATCCTTTATTTATATTGATAAATCTGTTTCATCCTGGGAACACTGAACATAGAAAGATGTATTAATCTGCTGGAAAATCATCTTCCTATGACTAAGGAGAACTGAGTGAAATGGATTCCTGGATTCATCCTTAATTCCTCATGTATCTTTGGAGTGGGCAAGCATTTTAGACACCTTGGACCTTAGTTTCAGTACTGTTATAACAAAGGAGAATAATGTCTGCCTTTTCTCTTTTTGGCCCCTTCCTAGGGTTGAAATGAGGCTAAAACAAGATGAAAGCCAGATTCTGGTCCTCTCTAGAAAGGGGATCATTTCATGGATACATATAATAGAAAGAGTATAAAAGAGGAAGTAACTCCAAGGGCTTAATATTTTCCATCTTTTATTCATTAAATCATTATTAAATATCTACTATGTACAACATACTGAGAATTTTTTTTAAAAAAAGGAAGCAGATATAGCTGCAGAATTTACCTTTGAGGAACTTACATTTGAATGTTACATTATATAAAACTGACTACAACTGCTTAAAGACGAGGTAAGATATATTTCCCCTTACTCCAGAGTCCTATACAAAGCAAGCCTGATTATAGTAACCAAAAAAAAAAAAAAAATAGGGGCATGAATCTATAAATTCAAAAGAAGAAGGTAAACTTTGACTTTATTTGCCAAATTCCTTAATCCTAGGATGAGTCATTCTTGATACTTGAATGAAAGTTCTAGAATCAACAAAAAAAAATCTCTGTGTCTATGTGGAGTAATCTTAGGAAACCTATCACTCTGAGAAATACTCTTGGTTAAAAATACAAAATGGCTAAAATTTCTAAGGGACATAAGTTATTAAGAGAGGCTAGGGATATTTGGGGCATATGTCTGAGCTTTCAGAATGATGTCTATACAATTCCAAAGGACTTATGATGAAAAATGCTATCCACTCCAGAGAGAGAACTGATGAACTAAGTTTCAATTGAAATATATTTTTCTTACATTTTATTTTTCTTGCTTTTTTGTGACATGACTACTATTAAATGATTTTATATGATTTCATATATATATTTGATATTTTGTTTACCTTCTTGGTGAGTAGGGAAGGGCTTAAAGGAAGGAGCAAATTTGGAACTGAGAATTTTAAATAGTTTTTTTTTTTCAAAAAAGAAAATGATGTATGTAAGAACAACCCAAACCTTTTTATGGTTCCCTATTCAGAACCAGAATTTGGAGCTATAAAGACTATAGGACTGAGCTAAAGGGACAGTTTTGCTAGTCTTATTACATGGAGAAATCAGATATAGTTACCAAATACCATAAATCTCACAGATGCTATTTCCTGCAGGTTTGGACCATCAGCACCTTTTGCACTGACATCAACAAAGTCATCTAAACTAATGATGTTTATTCTTGGTTTTCTTAAGACTCTGTAGTTCAGAGTCCTGAATGATACATTATCCTTCCATAAAGACACAGAGGTCAATTCTATGTGAATCCAGAATGTCTGAATAGAAATTAAGAAATTTAGATCTGTAGGTTTCAGAGAGAGGATGAGGAGAAACTCTTTTCCCTTCCAAGCCAGAAACTCTCACTAAAAATATCCTTTCTCTTAACTTTGAAGATCCTAGGGATCTTTGCCCTACAAGGAAAAGTGTCTTAACTCTTCCTTCTCATGAAAATAAGTTTACTACATAAATTCGAACAAAAGAGTTGCAAAAAAAGTTTTTTAAAATTTATTACTACTCATACAGCTCTTTAGTCTACACACCAAACATTTCTTCCTAGGTGGATAGTACAATAGGAAAAAAATGCAAAATATAAACAAAAAAAATTTGATTGAGCAAACAAAATAATGTCTCTTCACTTAGAGTGTTTTGACCACCCACAATGAGAACACTCTTCAAAAATATATTCAGTACAGACAAGAGATTATATGTGCCTAGGATCCAAACTTAACAGAAGAATGTGTTCTTGGGCAGTGTGGTGTCCCTATGTATCTCTCTGAAAGGCTGAGATCTTTTTTAGCTTAGGCAAAGCTGAGCTCTGTGGAAGAGGTATCCAAAATGATACAGAACAGACTGTAACATATAAAACTTTCTGTTTCAGGGTTTCGAGGAAGCAAAGGTGATCCAGGTTCTCCAGGTAGGTCTACTCTTATTTCCCCTACTCCTTCATAAACTTCATAAGGTTATGTTGGAACCTCTCTTTTGAAATTTCACAAAATATAGCCCAATCTAGTCTTATTTCCCTAGGGGACTCCTCTACATTAAACATCTCAGCAACATGCCTTGTATTTTCTTCCCTCTTTGCCTTTGTCTGTACTTTCCCCCCTGTTGGGAGGGGGCTGTCTACCTCCCCTCTTGCACCAAATAATCTCCACATATCTTCCAAGGTCAAGTCCGAAGCTTCATCTCTTCTATCCCGATCATCAATAGCCCATCTCTTCTTCCTCTGAATTCCTGTTGCATGTACTATCTGTGCTATTCATTTAATACATAGCATACCTTGCCTTCTATTTTCAAAGATGTCTTATCTTTCTTGTTAGATTGCAATATCCTCGAGGGGAGGGACTGTATCTTATTCATCTTTGTGTCCTCCAGAGGACCTTGCATATAGTAGCTATTCAATAAAATCAACAATAAATAACTCTTGATTTGGTTGACATTCAATTCTAGGAATAAATAGATGAAACTTTCTGAAGGCAAGAATCTTTGGATCCATTATTTATTAAGTGACTCCAATATGTATTGTGTACTGTCTAGACAATAGCAAATCATTGTGAAGAGAGGAAATTTTGAGTACTTCCAATATTGTGGGTGCTTTTCCAAGAACCATCAGAAGTCCAAACATCTGTTCCCAGCCTATCTTATTAATTCTTTAAAAGTTCTCCTCCCAACTTCCAGGTACAGAATTCCAAGCCACAGATTTATTGTTTTTCCCGAACATCCCTGGATGCAATGTCATCCTTAGAATATGGTAAAAAGGTTCTGAACCCCTGCTTTCTTTCACCTTATGCTAGATGCCAGTGGTTCAAGGAAGACAGTTGGTAAGAGAGACAGAGCTCTACAAGTTAGTGCTAATGATAATAATATCAATGATGATGATTATATCCAAATATAACAAAAAATTACATACAATTAGTCCTTAAATTCTCCCATGACCAGACTAAGCCTTAGGCCTGCTCCTTTCCCTTTCCTTAAATTCTTTAGACTTCCTTGTCACTTTATCCTTCAACATTTTCCTTGTTGGGGCAGCTAGTGGTGCAGTGGATCCCAGAGCATCAGGCCTGAAGTTCAAATCTGTGATACTTATCACATCCTAGCTGTGTGACCCTGGGCAAGTCACTTAATCCCAATTGCCTCAGCAAAAAAAAAAAAAAACCACAAACAACAACAAACCATTTTCCTTGTTAGTACTATTTCTTGAAAACAGATAATATCTATAATACAATAAGTCTACAGTACTAATAACTAACATTTATATAATGTTTTAAGGTTTGCAAAGTACTTTACAGGTTATTTCATTATATCATCACAACTATCCTGTGAAAGAAGTATTATTATTATTATATATTTTTATCATTCCCATTTTACAGAGGAGGGAATTAAGGCACCAGAGAGATTAAGTAATTTTCCAGGATCACACAGCTAGATACAGGTTTCTCTAGTTCCAAGTCCAGCATTAATGCTGCCTAGCAGTCAATCCCAGGGATTTCTAACTAGAAGTTGAGGTCTGGGGCAAAAATCACAGAATCACGACTTCTCCGGCTCTTACTTGAAAAGTTTGGCCAGAGAATCTAAGCCACCATACCCACACATACCACAGCCACCCATGAAAGAAAGGGGAAGCTACTTCAGATTTATTTACATTGGAAAGCAGCTCTGGGAACTAGGGGCAATTTCCCTATGGCACTGAAACTATTCAGAACCTTTTACTTTCCCTAGAACCACCATGGCATGCAAGTAAGTGAATGCTAATTAGCTAACTCAGAACTTGTCTTGTAATTTAGACAGAAGGAACAAGCCATTGAATTCTGCTTCTTCGGAGAATGCTTAAGAAAGATGGATTCTAGATCAACACTTCTCAAAGTATAGTCTGAAGATCCATGAGGTCAAAACTATTTTCATAAAAATAATCAAATGTTTTCATTTCTAACAGAGTATATATATCAATGGATATAATCCACATAAACAAAAAATCTTTGGAGGATTCTTAATAACTTTAGGAATATAAACATTCTAAGACCAAAACGTTAGAGAATTACTGTCTTGGAGGAACTGAGAACAGTATTCTTCCCTTGAGTGTTTAGAAAACAAGAACCACCCTGTGATAACATGTACCAAGATCCATGTGACTCCCTTTTTATTATTTAAGTAATTAAGGTTAAGAAAGCTTAAGATATTGGGAGAGATCTCTGTACTAGATGTCTAGGAACAAACTCCAAGTTTCAACAAATCACAGTGACTTTGCAATCTGTAACCCAACTCCTCTGAACCTCAGTCTCATTATTTATAAAACCGTCATGGATTAATGTGAGGGGAAAGTAAGACAGTAGCTGTGAAAACACTATAATAAAATACTCTATGAGTACATATAATATAATATAAATATAACAATAGCATGTTTCATAGAATTTTAGAGTTAAGTGAACTTAGGAGATGATTTGGTATATTTACCTTGTTTTACAATCAACTGAATTTTCCAATTTCATATAGCTAAGAACTCAGGCTAGAACCAAGCTTCCTAACTCCTAATCTATTGCTGTTTTCATAAATCAAGAAGTTATTTAGTTTTTGCACATGCTGGAACTGACATGAGAGGAATACAAAGAAGCATGGCATGGACCTCTACCCCCAAGGAATCATGGGATATCAAAAATTGTAAGATTTCTCAGAGGCTATATCTAGTCTAATTCTTATCTAAACAAGAAACTCTAAAAAAGGACTATATAGCCTTCATTTGATGTTCTCTGATGTTTACTATACATTTTTCCTTGAGGCTTCTCGGTCTAGAACATTCCTCCCTATGCCAATTCCTTTCTCCCATTGGCAACTTTCTCCTGCGACCTCCATTCAGGAGAGAATCTTCAATTTTCTTCTGGTTCTGATTCTGATTTTTTACTTGGATAACATCTCTTTTCATGGATAACTTCCCTTCCCAACTTCTTTTCTGCTCCCTTTTCTGCATCTTCTTCTTCCTTCATTAGAATATTAGTTTTTACAGGTCAAGGACTGTCCTTCTGTTTGTTTATCCCCAGTGCTTAGTATAGTTCCTGGCACACAGTAAGCACTTATTATTACTTTGCCTTAATAGCACCTTGAACATGTCATTTAAACTCCCTAGGTCTTGCTTTCCTCATCTAAAAAATTACACTTGATGGCTTCTGAAGTCTCTTTTAGCTCTAAATTCAGGATTTTTTGATGCTATAACCCTTCAGTGATGGGAAGCTGACAGCTATAATGGTTTAAAAGTTCTTTCTTATTTTAATCTGAAATCTTCCTGGCTGTAGTTTTTAACCATCACTCCTGTTTCTGCACCTTGGAATCAAGTCTGATCTCCACTTTTATTCCATATAACAGCCCTTTATCAGGAAGGAAGGAAGAAATAAAGGAAGGAAGAAAGGAAAGAAGAAAGGAAGAAAAGAAGATGGAGGGAGGGAAGGAGGGAAAAAGAGAGAAATAAAGAAGGAAGGAAGCAAGAAAGGAAGGAAGAAAAATGAAAAGAGAAAGGAAGGAAGGAAGGAGGGCAAGGAAGAAAAAATATAAACAGAGGGAGGGAGGAAGGAGGGGAGAAAAATGAAGGAAGGAAGAGAGACAAAGAAGGAAAGAAGAAGAAAAGAAAGAAGAGGAAGGAAGGAAAGAAGAAATAAAAAGAAAGGAAGGAAAGAAAAAAGAAAGAAAGGAGGAAGGAAAGAAAGAAGAGGAAAGGACAAAAAGGTGAAAAGGGGGAAAGGTGAGAAAAAAGGAAGGAAGAGTGAGAAATAAGGAAGAAAGAAAGATGAAGAGAGAGAGAAGGGTAAAGGAAAAAGGAAGAAAGAAAAGAAAGAAAGGAAGGAAGGGAAGAAGGAAGGAAGGAAGAGAAAGTAACTAAGGAAAGGAGACAAGCATTTATCAAGCACCTATTTTATGTCTGGCATTAGACTGAGCACTTTGCAAATATTATCTCACTTAACTCTCATGACAACCCTGTGGCATAGGTGTTATTGTTATCTACATTTTACAGTTGAGGAAACTGAGATAGATATAAGTTAAGTGACTTGCTCAGGGTAACACAGCTAGTGAGTTATCTGAAGCCAAATTTGAATTCATCCCTTCCTGGTTCCAGGTGCAATATTCTTTCTACCATGTCACCCTTCATCATGAATTATCTAATCCAATTCTGTCATTTTAGAGATAAGGAGCCTGAGACTCAAAGGAATGAAATGACCACAGCCACCTAGTAGGTGGCAGGGCTGAGAGCTGAATCCAGTTGCTATGATTAACTCCTAGGTCAAGGCTTGTCCTATTACAATTCTTTCCTCCAGAATAAAGATTCCCATTCTTCTGTCATTTATCCTTGTGTGGTAACTTGTCTAAAAATTACAACTATAACAAGCCCAGATGCACACATCCTTCAAGAAGACTTGATTAAGGGTCTATCATGTGCCAGGTATCCTTCTGAGTGCTGAGGATACACAGACAAAGAAGAAAACTATCTAATTCTCAATTGTCTTCTAACAGTAAAGAGAAATGAAGAGGCAGCTCACAGTCCAAAGCAGACAAATGAGTGATGTTGGTGACTGGAGTTCAGAGGAAAGAGAAATGATCAATTTGATTTCAGTTTCATAGAAAAGCTGGTATTTTAAACTTACATAAGTAATTGTCACAAGACAAGAGAATGTATCCATCATTTTTTGTTCTCTTATTGGTACTTTCCTTTTTGTCCAGGACCCCAGGGGGAAAAGGGTGATGCTGGATTACCTGGATTACCAGGTGTAAAAGGAGAAAAGGGAACCTCTGGAAGGAATGGAATTCCTGGTATGCAGCCATCTATTTTGTGCCTTTCTAATGCTGTGAGAAGTCATTCTCTTCAGGCACTAATATTTCATGATTGATTCGCCTTTCCTTTCAGGACAACCTGGACCTAAGGGATCACCAGGGAGCCAAGGAGCAGCAGGTAAACAAAAGATGGGCCTATTTAACAGAGATATAAATAAACTCTTAGAGAATACCCAACTTCATTCTTTCTGAAATGAATTTCCACAATGAACAAATAAAGGATTTTTTTTTCTGATCTCCTAGCTAGCACAAGAGAAATGTAAATAAAAGCAACCACTCTGACTGGCATTCCAGCCAATCTAATGGACTCATCTTCTCATCAGGCTCTGTGCTTTTGCACTTCTTTGCTTTTGCTCACACTGTTCACTCATCTAGGATGCTCTCTGCACTTCTAGAAACCTAGCCAAATCTTGCACATTGTTCAAGGTTAATATAAATCCAAATCTCACTATTACATGATACCTTCTTTTCTTCTTTCCCTCCAAGATAATTGGGGTTAAGTAACTTACCTAAGGTCACACAGCTAATAAGTATTAAGTGTCTGAGGCTAGATTTGAACTCAGGTCCTCCTCACTTCAGAGCTGGTGCTCTATCTACTTGCACTATCTGGCTGCCCTGTATTTTTACTTTCTCTTATTGTTTTCAGCCTACTACATTCTCTCCCTCCACTGATATCTTAATGACACTTATTTTCTGTAATTCTTACTTTCACTGACTACATGCTAACTTATAGTGTTAATCTTTTTTTCTTCCATGTGTTGATACTATAGTTTTTATATTACAAATATATCTTTTCCCCCCTATTCTGTCCAGTGAACTATCTAATAACAAAATTTAAGAAATGGAAAAATAAAAAGCTGTTTATCAATAAACATTTTGATTGTGTTTGATAAAATATAAAATAGACAGCTAGGTACCACAGTGGATAGAGCATCAGGTCTGGAGTTGGGAAGACATCGTGCTCTTACTAGCTATGCATCCCTGGGCAAGTCATTTAACCTTGTTTGCATCAGCTTGATAAATGTATAAAATGAGTTGGACATGACTGAAATAATTGAACAAGTATATACAACACACACCACACCCAAAGTCCCCCAACTCTACTAAGAGATGAGGGAGGTACATCAAGTACAAACTTGATTGTTCACTTTCATGTATGCTGTAATTTATTGGCAATTACATCTCCAAATGCTTTTTAAATTTTTGTATACACACAACATCTAACACAATGCTCATAAATATTTTTGATGACCTGAATTAGAGAATAGTGATTGAATTTCCTCTTTCTTCATATATACTAGGTATTCAAGGACCAAAGGGAATTCCAGGGGAACAAGGACCTGCTGGTAACGAATTTCCTTATGGCTATTGATATAACCTTGTAGTAAAATTAAACCAGATTCCTGCCAATCTATCTCCAAAGTTCTAGGAAAAGAGAAGGAACTAAATTGAACTAAAGCTGACTCTTTTTTACCAAGTTCCTTCTCCCCGGGCCTTTTCCTAAACTTGGTCAGTTATTGCTAGAATGTCTAGAATCTTAAGCATAGGAAAGAACCTTTGTTGTGTGGGAGGTAGGATAGAGTGGAAATAATCAAAGATACTCTCTTTTCCCTCATGTATGTGGGAAAGATATGTACCAGAAATGGAAAGGTCTCAAAGGGTTACTTCACTCTGCAGAGAAGTATCCAGTGTAAATGATATTAATAATCAGATGAGCTAAGGCTTCACTTTAGAATTTGTTCATTTTCTTGATGTCATAGCTTCCTGTTTCCAGAATACCCACTGCTATTTTATCCATGTCCCCAAGGTAAGTTTGCTCACTTGATATTCTGTGCTCAGGTATTGCAGGACCCCAGGGTGAGAAAGGCATCAAAGGGGATAATGGCTTGACAGGCCCTAGAGGTGAAGCTGGAGCTAAAGGAGATAAAGGAGACCAGGGATTCACAGGTAAGTACAATCTAGAGAATTTTTTTTTTTTATTCTTACCTGGAAGGTATATGAGAGCTGTGAGTAACAATTCGATCCAACAAACATTTATTACGCAAATATTACATGCATCACACTAGTTTAGGTTTTGAGGACAGAAGAATAAAAAAGGAACAATCTCAGACCTCATGGAATCTTGTGGGGTAGGGACAGGAGATGCATGACATATACACAAAAAAAGAAAACAGATAATTTGAAGAGAGAAAGCATCCTTATATGTAGAGGGATTCCATATATGACCAAATCCTAGCAGGAAGATAAGAATTCAGTGATATGAAATTGAGGTTGGAATACATGGAGACAAGAGGAGATAGCTGATGGAAAAGGTATGGAGGTGGGAAATAGAATGTCAACTTCTGATAACAGTGGATCAGATAACTAGGACATAATATGAAAGGCAATAATATGAAAAAGGATAGAAAAGAATATTATTAAATGCCTTAAATGGGTAATTAGCTTAGAGGCAATAGGGAACTACCAAAATTTTTTGAACAAGGAAGTGGACATGGTCTACAAATGCCTTAGGAAGATATATTAGTAGTTTTGCGGAGGATGAATCAGAGGGAAGGAAAAATTGAAATCATGTAAGAGAATTTAAAACATTTAAAATAGATTGTGAAAATCAAAAGGCAAGGGATTTTATTAGAAGTTAGAAAAGTAAAGGGATGGATAGAAGAGAGGAAATGAAAACGAGTGGAAATAAACTAAAATGGAATGGCTGAAATGTGCTGCTACATGATGTAATCATTGAGGTGGACAGACAGAGATTTAATTTTTTAATTTGTATACTATTTTCATTATTTGGATGATGATAGGAACAAAAAAGATTAAGGCAATATTGAAAAGTCCAATAAATATATAAAATGTATGCTATTTGTTGATACCTTGATAAAGGCTCATAGGGGAAAGGGAAGCTGAGATACTTTGAATACATCTTCTGAATGGATTTTCTAATTCTTTCATGAATTTTTCCACAGTAACATAACTTGAAAATGAAGTTATAATCTTTTTCATCTTATATAAGTTCAGCATTTCAGAATTAATATTTTCTTTTTTTGTATGTTCATGGGAATAATCAATTCTTTTATTTCTTAACTGATGGCTATTTTTATCACCACCTTCCAAAATAACTAAATTATCATAATGTCCTCCTTCCAATCATTCACTTATTCCCTCTGTTCTAGTTTCTCCCCTCATTTTCTACTCCCTTATAAAGTCCCTTCACCTTGCTTTTTACAACTTTTTTTAAATGTCCTACATTAGTTCATACTATTTCAATTTTCCCCTTCCTCTGATCTATCCTCCACAAAACTATCCAAATATCTTCCTAAGGTATTTCTCAGACCATGTTCATGCCCCTATTCAAAAATCTTTAATGGTCCTTTGTTACTCTAGGATAATTTTATAGACAGACAGACAGACAGACACTCCAACCAACCACTAGACTAGGTAGATATACCACTAAGTATATAGGTAGACAGATAGATAGAGAGAGACAGAGAGACAGATGATAAATAGATGGAGACACAGATAGACAGACAGATTGGACAGACAGATGAGTGGATGGATGGATGGCCAGCAAATAGCTAGAGGAAGGGAGAATCAAACATAGATTCATAAGTGATAGATGTAGAGAGGGAGATTGATACATAGATTCAGAGATGATAGATTGATAGATGATGAGTAGATAGATGATAATAGATAAATATAGATTATAGATATATATAATAGATACTAAATATGGATATAGATGTAGATGTATATGCAAAGCAGGACAAAGAAACTGATTAGGAAGATATTAAATGGGAGCTAGGCTAGTAATATAAATATCTGAACTAGGGTTGTGGATTTGTTAATCATAGAATCATATGATTATATATTGAGAATTGGAGTAGATCTTTGAGTTTATCTAGCCCAATTTCCTCATTTTACAAATGAAAACAAGTGGGCCAAAAAGACTTGACAAAAGAAGTAAAAGAGTCAAAATTGGAATCAGACCTAGTAGTGCCAAGTTCACTTTTCCATATGCAGCACTAAGGGAAGGCTGAATGGGATTTCTTTGAATTTATCTGGGGTAGAAACACCAATACTTGGCAAGTGATAGAATATGGAAAGGGAAGAAATGAAGTTGTAAGACTAATCTCCTGTATGTATAAGTTAGATATAAAATACATATATAGATTCAAAGATTAACTTTACAAATATGAAGCATGGGACAACCTGGTTTAATGGTAGTTAGTATAAGATAGATTCAAGTATGCAAACTCATTATAATCCAACAATGTGTGGGAGTCAGAAAAGTTTACATAATCCTAAACTTCTTTAACAGAAACACAGGGTCCAGAAAAAGCAAGCCTCTTTAGTGGTAGGACTATATTGAGAGTACTATGTCTAGTTCTGGAGACCATAGTTTCAAAAAATAGCAAACCAGAGTGCCTCCATGGGAGAATGAACAGAATGGTGAAGTGGACTTAAACCACACCACATAAGGCATGTCATCACGAGGATGTCACTTACCTCATTCTCTCAGCCTTAATTTTTCTCGTTTATACAAAGAGTATAATAATAGCTGTATTATCTCTCTCATAGGACTTTTGTAGGATTCAACAATGTGCATATTCCCATATATATATAAAATACTTTGCATATTTTAGAACATTTATAAATGTCTATAATTACACTAAATAGCCACTGAGATACTTTCTGTTCATAGATACAGACACTTCATACAGATACTTAATACAGTGTTGAATCTTTTGTCTAGTCATATCACACATGATTGATTCAGGTAGAGATTGAAATCTACTTTGTTAGTCCTTGATTTTTTTCTCTAGTGTTGTCATAAACTTCTATTAAACCAGGTTTCTCTTTCCTTATTTTATGTAGGTTTTTTTGTTTGTTTGTTTGTTTGTTTGTTTTTACCTATGTTGGTATTTGATATTTAACTGAGATTCTTTGTTTCTATATCATTATTGAGTATTTATCATGTAAAAACCCTAATCCTAATTACTATAAGAGCCATTTGAGTATAAAGCTCAGAAAACTGAGAATCTAATAGGGGTTAGAGGGTGGTAAAATCTCAGCTAGGAGGGGAAGTGAATAAAGTACTGAGCCTGCAGTCAGAATGAGTTCAAATCTGATTTCAGACTCAGTTACTAACTATATGACTTTGGGCAAGTTAATTAACCCCATTTTCCTCAGTTTCTCATCTATAAAATGAAATGGAGAAAGAAATAGCAGACCATTACAATCTCTTTGCCAAGAAAATCCCAAATGGAATCACAGAGAGTCAGACACAATTGATATAAATGGATTAATAACAACAACAAAAGTCTTTAAAGTTAATCTCTATTCAATACAACTATATGTGGATAATTACAAAGTAATATCCCTAAAAAGCTGGTTGTTAAACATTTATTCTTAAGTATAAGCAAGAAAGGATAGTCTGGAAAGTCATGAGAATATAGATTTTTGGAATGGAAAGGGAAAATCATTTGAGTGGAGGAAAATCATCTAAGGGAGTGAGGAGTCAGGGACTTGGGGGGAAAGCAGGGCAGGGAATTCTAAAATGAATTATTAAAGAGATTTTTGGTAAACATATAGAACAGAAAATGGTGACTACAAAGAGCTGGCTTCATCAAGAACAGATTAGGCTAGACTAAACAATTTAGGAAACAGGAGGAAACACAGAGGTCAGTTGATTTGCTGGTTGTAATTCAACTAGTTAGTAAGCTTCCAGTCATGATAGAACTCAGATGCCAGGTCTCCCCTTTCTAAGGCCTTTAACTTTGGGCTCCTAGCCAACCTAAAAACATTTCCCTGAATATCAAACAGTACTATTGCCCCATCTCTCCAGATCTGCTGTCAGAAGTCTTGTTGCTTTGTCATTTTTTTTCCTTTTTTTTTTTTTTTTTTTAAAGAAAAATTCAATGGTTTCATTTCCTCAGGAATCAGGAACTCCATCCTGAGGGCCCCCTGAGGCTTTCCTAAGATATCATCACAAGATTCTCTTACCCAATTCACCCCAGTAATTGTTATTTCTAGAAAAATGAAAATAACTTCAAATAGTATTAAACCCAGCCTAAAAGAGGGTCTCTAAGGTAAAACCTTCAACCCTGTAAAACACAGGAAACTGTGTACAAGAAAGGATAAAATCTCAGAGTTGGTAGGTACTCAAGGCCTAAATAATCTCTATGCTATCTTCTATCTCCCAATCATAGGATCCTTTGATTTGAGAACTAGAAAAGACTTTAGCAATTATTTTATCTAGCAAGGTAGATGGTTAGATGGATAAATGGATAGATAGCTAGATGGATAGATGGATGGGTGGATAGATACATAGCTTAGGTAGTTATCTTAGTTGTTTTTGAAATTTCCATGGCTTTGGTTAATGGTCCATACATAGTAACAATGATTTGTTGAGCTGGTTTCAGCTAATTTTTTACAGTAATTGCCTTCATAAATCTCTGTCCATGTTAGTTCTCAATAATGGGGTAAATTATCTGTTGCAAGGCAGAGAAAGGAAAGCTTAACTGAAGCTGAACTATTTCAAGTTCTCTTACCTTACCATCATAGAGCCAATGACCTTAAACTTCATTTCTAATCACATTTGGATTTTCTGAACAAAACACACCTAAAACCCCAAATGAAGCAGCTTATTGAAGTGTGACAAAAAGATTCCTAAAATCGACAAATTCTTTTCCATGTAAAGTTCAGAGATTTCTTCTCCTACTTTTTCACTATTCAGTGGCTGGATATTAATATTTTGATCTTTAGCTTTTACTAAAATAAGAATGTGATTTCTAAAAATGAAAATATTTTAACCCAATTTTTATAAATAACTAGAGTAAAGTTTTCAGAGTTCACATTGTGGGACTTTTATCCATAGCAAGTACTCCACTAATGTTTGTTTGCAAAGGATTTTTTAGACTATAAACTGATAAAATTGAATTGTGTAAAAACTAAACCTATGGCTCAGAAGGAGCAGAGAAAACTTCTCTGAGACAAGCTATTTTCCCCGTAGAGTCCTTATTTGGGGGTGAGTTATAAAGTGAAGACTAAAAATTAAGTGGTCTGGGAAGCTTCCCAACCCCCTCCCCATCCCTATTGATATGTACCATGTATTGTTGGCAAATAAGAATTAGAGCAAGGAATGAGAAAAGGACAGACCTAATGCAAATGAGCTTTGAATGATAATGAGTGGAAAGTTTGAAATCAAGGTGCTCTAGGAAAATAGATATGAAATAAAGAAGGAAAAACAATCATATACTTTTTTAAAATTCTCTGAATGTTTTAAGTCTTGCATTTATTCCTATCCTTTCACATCTTTGTACATGAAGTCCCTAAATTTCATTTTTAAAAATTAATTTTAGAAACTTAGGGACAAAATGAGTTTGGGAGTACTGATTGCACCTTCAGGTCTGGTTTCTCATAAAGTGAATAGTTGATTGCTTAGAACTCATAGCACTTCCTGTCTATGCTACTTGATGTAGGCAATGAATCATATGCTGCCTTATCACATCCCTCTTACCCGGCTTTAGTTATTAACTCTTGTATTGTTGTTTAATCTTGCACTTGAGGATTATTTGGTGGAGGAGAGCTGCTCTCTCAGCAACCTTATTATATACAGGTCTACAAAGATCAGACCTCAATAACCCCAAGGCACTTAACTCATTCGAAAGTGTTCTGAGAATATCTCTAAGTCTATGATTTGAAGATGAATTTCTGATCTTTATTAATAGGGGAGTTTTCATACCAGAAGTTTCTTATATCTTTGAAATCACAGACCCAGACCAAAGAATAATAATATAGATTTGTATAACACTTTACAAAGTTCTTTATATACATTATCTATTTGAACCTCATGCCTACCCAGTAAGATAGGTACCATAAGTATTAGTATCACTACTGTATCAGATTATAAATTAGAGCTGGTAAATACCTTAGAAGCCATCATATTTACCTCCCTCATTTTACAGATAAGGAAACTGAGTGTAGTTTGCACCAAAAACCAAATGAAGAAAAGGAGCTCATCAGAATCTCTAGAAAAAGTTTAAATGACTTATTTTAATTTTAACCTAGACCTTTCTGACTCTCAAATCCAGCATTCTATTCTCTGTAGTAGGAATGCCTAAATATTTGGAAGTTTCCACATATTCATGATAAAAACTCTTCAACTCCATGAAGACATAATCAAAGTTGCAAATAATAGCTTCATCCTTTAACCCCATCAAGTTGATTGGTCTCTGCTAGTGTCCTAGTGTCCTTCTTTACATGCAACTAGTAGTAGGTTCTCAAATAGATTGGAGATTGGTTAAAGAAATTGGTTAAAATATACTTTAACATATTTAACATGTATGGGACTACCTGCCATCTGGGGGAGGGGGTAGGAGAAGGAGGGGAAAAATTGGAACAGAAGGTTTTGCAAGGGTCAATATTGAAAAATTGCCCATGCATATGTTTTGCATATAAAAAGCTATAATAAAAAAGAAAATTAAAAAAAAGAAAAAAATTAGTAATTTAGACCATTTTTATATGACTATGTTTAATTTTTATTCTTTTATTTTAAAACTTCCTATTCATGTTCTTTGACTATTTATTAATTGGAGAATGACATATTATACATTTGACAGAGTTCTCTATATGTTTAAGATATGAGACTTTTTTCTGAGAAATTCTTTACAAATTTTCCCCAAACTTGTTGTTTTCCTTCTAATCTTAACTTTTATTTGTATAAAACCTTTTTGATTTAATATAATAAAAATTATTTTACATTCCAAAAAAAAAAAAAAAAAAAAAAAAGAAATTGGTTAAAGATTTCATCTTAGACATCATGGCATAGTTGAGCACTAGGCCTGGAGTTAAAATGACCTCAATTCTAACCCCATCTCAGGCAGTGCTAATTAGTATGTATCATTTCTGAGTCTTAAGCTTCACATCTGTAAAATGAGGGGACAACTAGGTGGCAATAGAATACCAGAATACAGACCTGGAGTCAGAAGACTCATCTTCATGAGTTCAAATCTGGCCTCAAACACTAGCTATGTAACCCTGGACAACTCACTTAACCCTATTTGCCTTAGTTTCCTCATCTGTGAAATGAGCTGGAGAAGGAAATGCTAAACCATTCTAGTATCTTGCCAAGAAAGCCACAAATAAGGTCACAGAGAGTCAGACATGGCTGAACAACAATAACAAAATGAGAATCACATCTTTAGTATTTCCCTTATATGTTGTGATTCAAATGTAAGAAAATATATTAAATGTTTTGCATATTTTAAAGAACTATATTAAATATCAATTATTATTATTTGTGCAGAATACAGGAGTAGAGATTTGTGATCTAGTCCAACTCAACAATTAGGTGATCTTGGGAAAATAACATTATCCCTGTGGTTCATAGTTGCCAAACCTCGAGAGGGTGGGGTTAAGTAAAAGGAGGGGGATGGACTTAGGTAGTAAACAATGCTTAGACTGTAAATAGTTGTTTGGGGACTTCAATCCATATTCTAATGTTCTCCAATACAGTTTCTATATCATCATCCTTAATTTCACCCTCAATTTCTCTTCCCTAATTGACTCCCACTCCCTATAGTTCTGCTTTTCTTCTCTCCTCAAATCTACCACAACTTCCTTCCTCATCTCTCAATGAATAATATACTTTATAGTTTACTAAAAGAGCCTTACTGAGTGTGAATCTCCTTTGCTCCTCTTATGTACCTCAAAAGTTATAACATTGAACCTACATACTCTTCTTTTCTCCATTCTTTAATAAAGGAAAAAATGGCTACTTGTGCTCTTGACTTAATATTCCTCCCTCCTCTCTTCCACCCTCCTCTCTTCCAATAGCTTAACCCTGAAAACATCTCCTTTGTGGTTTTCAATCTCTCCATATATTTCTCCTTTTCTTGATGCCTATAAAAAATATCCAAGTTTCCTCTATCCTTAAAAATTAAAAAAAAAAAAAAAAAAAAAAAGTCCCAAACTTCCACTGATCTTACAATTCCCTCAGGCTATCATTCTCTATAATTCCTCCCTTTCACAGTCAAGTATCTGGAGAAAACGTCTACATCCTTTTCCTCTTTCTCCTTGCATCCAGTCAAGGATCCCATTTAACTGAAAGTGTTCTCACCAATTTTACTACTGATCTCTTATATTACAAATCTCACATCTTTTTCTCAGTCTTCATCTTTCTTGTAGCACTTAGACTTCTTTTGTTTATTTGTTTTTATTGTTTATTTTTTGACACTTTTCTGTTTTAGATCTTTATCAATTTGTCTGACTTCACATTCTCCTCTACTAGATTACCATTCCCTCTCATCTCCTCATCATGGGTTTACTCCAAAGCTCTGTCCTGAACCCTCTTCTTTTCTCTCCCCTATCTCCTCACAGTGGATAGAGCTTTGGACCTGAAGTTAGGAAGACTTCAGTTCAAATCTTACCTTAGGCATTTACCAGCTATGTAACTCTGGGCAAGTTTTCTACTTCTGCCTGCCTCAGTTTCCTCATCTGTAAATGGGTACAACTAATAGCACCTTGTTCTGGGAATAATAAGAAGTATTTATTTGTAAAGTACTTTGAAAACTTCACATCACTATATAAATGCAAGCTATTATTTTTATTATTATTCTCTCTCGTGATTTTATCAGCTTTCATGGGAGCAATTACGATCTCTATGAAGCTGACACTCAGATTTCTACATCTTAGTTCAACTCTTTTTTCTGAACCCACCTTTTATCCTTATTTTCCCAATTTAGTTGCATCCAAATCCTGAAGTCATTTTTTATTTTTTATTTGTATCTTATATTTATTTATCTGTAAGCATGTTATATTTCTCCAGTAGAATGTAAGAATAACCCTGAGAGCAAGGACTATCTAGTTTTTCAATTTATATTTCTCATGTCTTGCACAGTGCCTTGCATATTATAGATATTTAATATATATTTGATGGTTAATTGATTAATTGATCACAAACTTCTCTGAGATCTGATCACCAAGTTCTCTGGATGTCCCAGTCAGTGAATTCAACAAATCTTTCTCCCTAAACCCTCTCATCTACCTCACTTTTCTCTCTTTATTGAGGGCACCAATATCATTCCTGTCAATCAGGTCCACAACCTGAGAATAATCCTTGATTTCACTCTCAGCCATATTTCCAAATTATCAAGTTTTCTTGATCCTACTTCTACAATTATTCCCCTTTCCAACTTACAGAGTCAATACCCTATTAGTGAAATCTTTTATCACCTCTGAATTATTATAGATACTTAGGATACTTAGATTCATTTCCTTCCTAAATCTATTATCACATGACTCCCCAAATGCTATTTCTTAAAGCAAAGGACTGACTATGTCACTTCTGCCCAAGAAGCAACAGGAGCTTCCTATCGTCTCTCAGATAAAATACGAATTCCTCTGTTAGGCACTTAAATCTCTTCATAGTCTGATTCTTGTGATTTTCCTGATTTAAATCATGTTATCATGTACTTTTTTTTTCTAGACATCTATGCCTTATGTTCATCTTTTGTGTTTACCTCTAAACAGATCATCTCCCATGGCTCAGAGGACACTGCCTCCTCATTACAACCTCTGAGAATACCTAGCTTACTTATAGTTCAATTCAAGTGACTCCTCCTACACAAGACTTTTTTTGATATCCCAAGTTATTAGGGCCCACTATCTCTCCATCCCAAGAACATACACAATACTTTGTACTCCATCAACAAGCATTTCTTAAGTGCTTCCTATATGCCAAGCACTATGCTAAGCACTCAAGATGAAAGTGAAATAAATAATCCTAAACTTCAAGGAGCTTAAATTCTGATAATATTATCTCTGAATATATTTTATATTTACTTCTCTGTGTATTTTCTGTTTCTTCCCTCCTCCAATAGAATATAAACATTTTAAAGACAGAGATGGTTTCATTTCTGTCTTTGTATTTCCATAATCTATCATAGTACCTGGCACATATTGAGTACTTCACAAATGCTGATTGAATGAATAAATTAATGGTTTGGAAATAGCAAAAAGTGACAGATGTCATTATTGTCCTCTCTTTAAGTTTAACTTATGTTTTCTTGTTTTCCTAGGAAGCAAAGGGGAAATGGGCCAGAAAGGAGACATAGGTATAATGGGACCTCCAGGATTACCTGGTTTACAGGGTGTTGCTGGGGAGCCAGGCAAAACTGGTAAGATGTCACATGACCAGATATCTCCATTTTCCATTAAGGTAACCCTATGGGAAAAGTTACCTGAAATTTTTTTTTTCCTATTACAGGAATGAAAGGGGCTACTGGGCCAAAAGGAGAGCCAGGTAAGAGCTGGGAGAAAGAATAATAGCTATTTTAGTTTTATTCTTGCCACCACTGCTAACATCTGGTATTTATCCAGCCCCCAAAGCATCCCAACTGTTGAACAGAACCCCAACTCAAAGTCAGCATGAGAAAACCTTTTTATTTCAGCATTCCTTTAGGCATCTGGGTTTCTAGAAAAATCTAGTCAAATTTAGACTCTAGACTTGCAAGAGTTCTCAAACTACAGCCCACAGGCCAGATGCCACCCACTGAGGATATTTATGCGCCCACCGGGTTATGGCAAATGGGCTGAGGGGCAGAGAGAGAGTGTGAACTTCTGTTTTTACTATAGTCTGGCCCTCCAACAGTCTGAGGGACAGTGAACTGGCCCCTTATTTAAAAAGTTTGAGGACCACTGCAACTGAGCAGCAAAAAGAGGCAAGACTGATTGATATTGTCTATTATACTCTCCTCTCTTTTTCTACAATAGGATAGTGCTATTGAAATCCAAAGCATGGTCTCTAACAACTACAGAAGTCCTAACAGCATTCTACCTTCCCAACACTATGTAAAAACATAGTTAAACTCGCTTTCTTTACTAGCATTTTACCACTTACCCTATTAGTTTATAAAAAGAAGCACACAAAGCTCTATGGATATCTTTACTAGTGGCCAATTGAGTCATAACTGAAGCTTTCTGAAGTAAGATGCTTAAAAGTGTGTTCTAGGATGTTTAGGGATAGGGGAGGGCAAATCTTTAACCTTTGAGGACAAGAGGACAGGGGATATCTTTTAGTTTTTTTCCAGAAATCTCACTAAAATGACCATTAACTTGAAGACTTTATTTAACTTTCAGGTCAGCCTGGAGCTAAGGGTGTCGCTGGAATACCAGGTTTAACAGGAATTCCTGGTATCAAGGGAGAACCTGGCAAAAATGGTCCTTCTGGACCACAAGGTAATTCAGTTCCATGAATATCTGGTAAGCGTTTACAACTACTTAGCTTTTAAGGATACTAAGTCAAAAACCAGCCAGTCCCTGTCTTCAACAAACATACCCTTTTGCTGCTCTATCTTGATTTTTATGGTGAATTTTAAAAGTCCTTCTACCCACTTCTAACTGTCTCTGTGTTCCATGTGATCTCTAGGACCTCCAGGACCATCTGGAATTATGGGAGTACCAGGTGCAAAAGGAGACAAAGGAGATTCAGGTAATAAAGAACACAGGAGGTCAGATCCCTGGGCAGAACATTCAGGGGCTCAGACTACTGCAACATTTCTCTACTTGCCAGCACCAAACAAGACTATCCCTGCCTTAATATTTTTCCTGTCTATTCTTTCAGTCCCTTTACCCACCCCTCACCCAGGTTCTTGGACACATGAGGGTGAGAGATATTGCCCATTTCCAAAGGGTCTTCAATGACTGACCTAACTATAAGATAATAATTTGACATGTTTAGGAATGTAAAGTGCTTTATTATCTATCTCTAATTCTAAAAACAGAATTTGTCCCTGGGACATGGAAGAAATAATAATTTGTCTTCTATACTTTTACTATTTCTGTGACCATAAGTTCATCACTGAGGCACAGGAGTAATTGATCTCTGTGTCTACCATCATTATAAGCTTCCCAATAGCAATAATGATTCAGCTCAGACCTCAGTGACTACTGATCCTGGGGCAAGTTTTGAGGATGGGGAAGTCCTCAGCTTTGAAGGTTCAGAAATTCAGTCAATCCATCAGCAATAAGGGGAGAGGAGGGGCATTGATTCATGAGACCCAAACTCAAAGAAAGTGTCATAATACTGTCAATCTACTAACTTACTGTGAAACATGTCAGAAAGATTAAAACTAGAGCCTTTGGTTCAATCAGCTTGCTTACTATTTCAATAAGGAAAACTATTTGTGAAACCAAATTTACTTCAAAAAATGACTTGGTGAGCCCAGGAAAAGCAGAGGCACATAATGAGTTTTTTTGTTTGCTTTTTAAAACTTTTTTTAAAAAATTAATTTACTTTTTTTCAACTAATGAAAATCTATTTTTCACCATCTCACCCTCTCTTCATCTCTGCAATAAAAATGAAATGAAAAAGAAAAAGGAAACTTTTGTAACAAATTGAATAGTAAAGCAAAATAAGTTCTCACACTGACCATATCCAAAAGGATATATGCTTCATTCTATTCCCCAAATTTAACCATCATCTCTCTTCCAGAAGATTGTCATAGGTAAAAAGGTGGGATATAGTATCTTGTTCTAAGAACTTTACAAATATTTCATTTGATCCTTACAACAACCCTTAGAAATAGGTCCATTATTTTCACCATTTTATAGTTGAGGAAACTGAAAAAGAAAAAGAAAAAAAAAAAAAAACAGAAGTTAAGTGACTTACCTAGAGTCACACAGCTAAAGAGTCTCCAAGACTGGATATGAACTCAAATTTTTCTGTTTCTAGATTTAATATTCTATCCACCTTACTGCCTACTTATTTTTTATTAGAGGCACTAGTCTTTAAAGGGATACTGAGAGTGACCTCACCTCCCTAAGCCTCAAGGGTTCCATCAAGTGGACAGAAATGCTCAGAATTTCCTCTATCCACACATTTGAATACTTCCCACCTTCTTTCTTTAAAAACTCCCATTGCCTTACCTGTTTTCTCTTTCTGCTCAACAGAAGAAAAAGAAAACCCTAATTTTTGTTATGTAGTAATTTCCAAATTGATTGTGCAGTTTCCTATGAAAACATTTAAGAAAACTGCTTCCCAAAATCACTTTAGAGGGGCACTTTGATGATACTGGCAAACTTCTTGGGAAAGTGGAGTTAGTAGGGGTGTACTTGTAGCCAAGTAATAACATCCTTGCATGGAAAGACTCTTTAGTCTCAAAGACTATGTGTCTCTTTAAGGACCAGCTGTATCCAATCCTCCTTACCTTCTAATCTAATCTCCTCTTACTCAAGATCATGAATTAATTAATTAATGAAAAGCACTATTCTACCTGCTTGGAATACAAGTACAGAAACTGAAGTGATTCCTACTTGTGATGAACCTAAATTCTAATGGGGAAGACAACAAATACATGTAAAAGTATGTACAGCAAAAATATAAAGTCAATTCAGATATGTAGCAGTTAAAAGACTCTATAGGGAGGAAGACACTAGCAGTTAGCAGATTGGGAAAGGCTTCACGCAGAAAATAATGTCTGAGCTCTGTTTTAAGAAAGAGAGGGATTCTTTGAGTTAGGAATAAAGAGAGAGTGCATTCCAGGCCTGGGAGATGGCCAGGGCAAGGATATAGAGTTAGAAGACGGAGATAGGAGATAGAGTGTTATGAATGAAGACAGAGAAGAACACTTTGGATGAATCTAAAAGGGAAGGAAGGGGTGCAATTCAAAAAGGTATAAAAATAGGGCCAGTTTTTGAAGGGCCTTAAAAGATGAACAGAAAAGTTTATATTTTATTTTAGAGGCAATGGGAAATTATTGGTATTGGTATTGGTTGGATAGGGGAGTCATATCATCAGAATTGAATGTAAAGAAAAAAAATTCGGCAGCAATGTATGAAATAGACTGTAATGGTGAGAGGTCTGAAGCAAGGGGACCAATGAGGAAGCAATTACGGTGTGCTAGGCTAGTACCTAGTACCTTTCCCTGAACTAAGGACCTGAGTTAAGATGATAGCTATGAGATTAGAGAAAAGGGATCATATTCAAGAGATTTTGTGAAGGTAGTGATCTGGCAACTGAATGTATATGTGAATAAGGAATAGTCAAGGATAATACTAAAATTAGGAACCTGGGACACTGGAAGAATAGTGATGATATCTTTGACAAGGATGAAGATGTTTAGGATGTAGAAAAAGATAATAAGTTTAATTTTAGGTATGTTGAGTTTAAGATATTTCTGAGAGAACTAGTTTGAAATAGCCAAAAAATACTTGTTGATATAGGACTAAAGCTCTTGGGACAGTCTGGCACTAGATATGTAGATTTAGGAGTCACCTGCATAGAAATGATAGTTAAACCCATGGGAGCAAATAAAGTTATTGAGAAAGTCTAAGGGAATAAATGTGATGAAAATCTAGAGAGGAAAATTATTGAGGAAGAGAGGGTAAGTCAAAAACTGTAAGGGACTTCTCCTTTTAAAGAGTTTATAATAGGAAGAAATAGCATGCAATCAGTCCTTTATGGTCACACATTTAACTTTCACTACTTCAAGAATTCCAGTGATTTTATTATTAATGCTCATTTTTACTTTTGTATTGACAGTCTCAAACATTTGGGGCTCTATAACATAGAGAAAAAAAAAGCAAGAGAGTCATGATGCATGCAAGTTTGTAGAGTCACTGATATTTTGCTAGCTGCTTCACCAGTCTTGTTCACTCTATCTTATAAAGGGATTTCCTCATCAGTTTTCCATCAGCAGACTAAAGTCCCAGAAATTTCTCCCTTAGTCTTCAGAAGGTGGCCATTGTAGAGAGGTTTATAGTAGTATAGTATTATCTAAAATCAATGATTTTTAAAAATTGAGATGTTAGTACAAAATATCACAGAATTCTAAGGAATTACAGGTGAGAAAAAATGTTTTCCATGTTGCCAATTATTTTGCATACTGCATTTTATGGATTATTTTATGGTTACTGTGTTAGGAAAAGTACATGTTTTCAGAATTAATGTTATAAAGAATTGTATGTAAAACATTTATTTTCAGTAATCTTTAGTGAATGATTATAGTTTTTGGTGATCATAAGAACCTGATCCCCTACTTCCTATAGGAAGTAATGTGTCAAAGTAATGTGTCAACATTTGCATTTTGTTGACTTTTGCACTTTTTTCTTGGAACATTACTCTTATGAAAGTTGAAGGATTGATGTTTATATAGTGGTGATTGCCAAGAAGGGATGTTTTGGTCCTAAGGGTTACCAGTATGGTGATGGGGGTCATAGTTTTCCTTGAGGAAATTAATATTGTATCATGGTTCCAGAAAGAGAAGATGGGGAAAGAAGTAGAAAGGGGATCTTATGAAGCTGCAGGAGGTTATTGAAGTTAATAGAGGTTAACTGAGGTTAACTATAGCAAGAGTAGGGGATAAAATGAGTAAGCAGGATTGTTCTCATAGAATGGACCAGAGAGGAAGTCACCCATCAGGACAGAGGGGCAACTGGGCATACATCAAAGTGTTTAAAGCTTTTAGGCTGTGGTCTTTGATATAATCTGCAAGACTGTTGGCAACTCAGAAAATAATCATGGTTTAGGGAAATAAGTGAAATTTCTTTCAGAAAGAAATCCTTTCTCCCCTGACTACATTTCCTTGCTTTCTTTTTATATACTCTCTTCACCTTCATTTCTATTTCCTATACCCTGAAACCCATCCTTTTCTTGTGCCAGAAAACTTCAGACCTTTGCTTGCTGACATTTCTTTCTGGTTTTTTCACTCCCAATGTCTCTTCCATTGAGTTTTCCATTCTACCCTGCTCCAAGTACCTCCAACTTTTCTATTCAAAAAAAAACAAAAACAAAAACAAAAACAAAAAACAAAAACAAAACAAGATGGCTTTTTTTCCTTTTCTCTTGTCCTGTTCTCTATAAACAATACCATATTCTCCTTTTAGGTGGTTTTAATTAATTTTTTACTACTAAATGAAGGGGGAAAGTTTATAAAAGTCTTCTCATTGACTATTGACTATATACAAATGTAATCGGAACAAAATCTCCCTCTTCAATATCCTCTGTAATATCCAGACTAGCTTTCTGGAGAATCTCTGGATAGGCCTTGGTTAGGTGAAGAAGTGATGAAGACAACAGAGCCACCACAAGGCTGGTCAAAGATGGAATATCTCTATTTCCAGTCCTCTCAGCCCTTAAATACCTCAGTATGATTATATCATTATAACACACTAAGTATATGTGAAGTAGAGAATCATTATCTCATCAATCACACTGAGTAAACACCCTGCTGTAAATATCCATGTTTCAAGTAGACTTTTCCAGAGTTCTGCCCTCTACATATAGTGATCTCCTAATTGACAGAGTTGGTCCCTTTTCCTCAGCTCTTGCTCCTAGTCAACAGGCCTAATAAGCTCTCATCTGTCTGCTAGATCAAACTCCAAGTTTCTAACTGATGGATTTAGTTTGGCAAGGTTACAAAATGTCTCAGTCCTTCCAAAATCTACTCCCTCAACCTTTAGTTCTGATTGTGGGATCCCCAAGCTCCCCAAAGGCAAGCATCTTTTTTTTTTTTTTAACCTAATCTTACTCCCTGCTCAGGACAAGTAATTCTACTGGATTTCAGGATTGTCCTCTTCCTTACCTTTTATACTGGCTAAAGAGGTAACATTGCCCAATTAATCAATCTGGAATCAGAGTGTCTGGGTTCAAATGTCAGCTTGGACACACCATCTTTGTGTCTTAGGAAAGTTGCTTAATTAACCTTTCTAAGTATCTGTTTTCTCATCTGTAAAATGTGGGCTTGAACTAAGTCTCTTCTGTGATCTAAATCTATAATCCTATGACTCATTGGTCATAGAATTAGAGCTTTCTCTCTCTAACCCCTAAAGATTTTTCTCTTGTCTTTAAGCTTTGATTCCAAATGTGCTTGTCAGCTATTTCTTCCTCTCCTACAGCTGTCCATCTTCTAAGAAATTTCTCTGTGTGTGTGTGTATATGTGTGTGTGAATACATATATATATACATACATACACATATATGTATATAAACATACACACATGCATATAAAATACATATGTGTGTATATATATATGTATGTATTAGAATTTTTCTACTGCATAATTGCTAAAGTTCCTTCCAACTCTAAATCTAAGATTGTTTAATCCTTGCCAAACCTGAGCATTGAAAAGAGGATTTTCTTCTAGACTGAATTTTTATTCTTGCTTTTCCCTCATACTCCCTGGTAGACCTCACTTTGAACCCTCCTCATTGGCAGACTTAGAATGACAGACTCACCCCAGAGCCAATGATCACTGGACTACATGCCTGACCCAATTTCTAATGATACCTACTTCTCTACTCCCTAATTGTTAATCCATAGTTTGAGATCTGCTACCTCAAGGGATTGCTCAACAAGAATCCAAGTTCACAATCAGAAAATTTTCTCAAATATACAGAGAACATGAATAGATCATTTTCTGCCTTCTCCTACTTTACTGATGAGAGCAAGGCCTATAGCTAGTTTCTATGGTAATGACTCCACTCATTTTCATATAATAAAAAGTTTATTTCTTTCTCATGATGCCAGGAATTCAAACTTGAATTTCAAGAAGTTGGCCATAAAATTCAAATTTCATAGAGCACTTATGTGTGTATGTGTGTGTGTGTGTGAATAAGAAATTAAATGAGAATTTGAGGGGCACTTTGTGGAAACCATAGTTAACATGGGAAGGCCAGCAAATGACACAGCAAGTTTAGAAAATAAAAAGGTACATTATATATACACACATATGTATATATATTGTATTAGTAATATATTTTAATATCATAATAATTCATACTTGTTTTCTGGTACAAAGGAAAAATCAAAAAATTTACGTGAATTTTTCAGATTATGGGAGATGTCATATCCCTAATCCCTGCAATATGGAAAGAGTAATTCTTTATGCTTACATATATGTGAATCTTCATTATTCTTGCTCTCTGGACAGAAGATAACAGGTATTATAAACCCCATTCCTCTGGTGTGGGGAAGCCCAATGAAGAATGAGCTATGAAAAGCATGCTAGACTTAAAGGCAAACATATTGTATAGAGGCTTTGCCTCTTACTATACAATCTTTGGCAAGTCATATCTCTCGGGTTATGCTACTTCTCACACCATATTCTCTCACACATAAAGTCCAACTCATGGGATTCTAGTGGAACCAAGTCCTTTCCCACCCGGATGCATATTCTCTTTTGTTCTCCAGTGAAATGTTTTGTCTCATCAGCCACAGTTGTGACAGATATCCATTTATCCCTAGGAATCCCATCATGTTTATTCAGTTTCTCTTTGTCCTTTGCATCCAAGCCTTCAGATCCAGCTACTTTTCAAATTTGTTTTCTGTTCTACTTACTCATAGTTACAGGCTCTTTCATTCTACTTATCTATCTATCTATCTATCTATCGGTCGATCTGTGTCTATTTTTCTATCTCTCTACCTACCTACCCACCTATTATATATTTATATATATATATATATATATATGTATGAAATTATATGTAATATATATTAGAGGGAGATAGATAGATATGGAAGGTTTAATAGTATAATGCCCATTAATATATGGGCTACATACAACCATTTTTCTGTAACATTTTACATTTCTTGCATAGATACCTACTCATTCTTTTAGCTGTCTCATTCTCTTCAACAACTTTTTACACTGACAGATTTAAGTTCCTAGATAAGAGCTACTACCATTAAATTACACTCAAATTTTCTCAGGGTCTTGGGGTAACCCCGTTGAGGAGACATATATAATATTTGCTCATCACTCAAGCCCCCATCAATGTATTTCTATTTACACAAAACAGAAACTCATAAGATGATACTTGTAGATTCTAAATATAATCATCTACTTAGCAATAAGGGGGAAAATGACATAGGTACACATATATTAAAGCAAGTCGATGAATGATAAAGACAATCAAAAATAACACAAACTTTTGTAGATATACTACCAATGCTTTTGATATATATGAGGAGAGTGGACACATACATGAACCTGGTAGGGAAGCAGATTAGGGAAGAAAGCCTATGTATTCAAGTTAATTCACATCTCTGTATTAAAGACTTTAATGTTGTAAGTCCACTTATGAGCACATGCAACACACTTCTCTACCAACTGCTTGTCTGTTGGTACTTGGCACTTTTCATTTGGTCAGATCTACTTCTCTTCCATATTCAAAGGAATAAACAAACCAATAAAAGCTCTTTTGACTTACAATCATATTTTAAAGGGTATTAAGGAAATATTACTGGATAATATCTATAATGGATTCCCTTAAGCCTAATGAATTGCAAAGTGTATTGGGCTAACTATCTCTGAGCAATACAGACAAAATCTAGTTAATTTTCACTTATCATGATTCTGTATTTTTACAATCAAATGGTAACAGATGATCACAACATAAGAACTCAAGTTACCTCAGTAAGACAGATAAGCTTAGTCAAATTTTCATTTACCAGGACTCCATGTTAATATATTAAATCTCAGGATTTCATCCTATGTATCAGCTACAAAGCTGTCTTTTCCCTTTTTCATTTTCTCTTTCAAATCAGAGGGAAAGAAGATTGCAAAATAAACTAGGCACTTCTGAGGCATTACCTCACTTAAACTCTAGATGGCACTGAGGAGAAGTCCTGATCCAATGAGGATGAGTTTCTGCCCAATTCATCAGAAATCCCATGATTAACTCTTTAGATAACTACTCCTGTTGCTGGTTTCTTCAAACAACTTTTATAAATATGTATTTTTACTACCTGTTGACACTATTACTTGGGCCCTCAATATCTTCACTGTTAACAACCCAACTTCTGCCTCCTGTTGCCTAAATCTTTCAGGACCATATTGCCCTGAAGCACAAATTTCTCAACATGGTCTTCAAATTTTATTGTGTGCTTGAAATTAATTTCTTCATATTTGTGTTATTCCCTTTTTGAACAAAAACATTTTCTTCTCTGCCCTAAATAGTAATATTAGTAATAGTAAACTATTCACTTACAAACATTATTCACTTATAAACACACAAACATTACAAACAGTAATTATATCTTTTATATCAATTATTATATCTTTTTGTAAGATGATTTAAGTCTTTATATTTGTGCCACAAGTCATTATCTATGTGAAATGGCTCAAATTACATCTGAAAACTGTTTCTTCATATACATATTTTAACAATTTTATTAAATGAAATATTTATCAAAACAGAGACAATATCTTATAGACCAATTGATATAATTCTTTTTCTTTACACAAAAATATTTACTGCCCTTTTTGAGAGTAACCTGCTCCATATGAAGAGAGAGTTACTTTAAGAGAATATTAACTAACAACAATGATGACAATGAGGAGGAAAAGGAAGAAGAGGAGGAAGATAGGTAGTATTTGTATAGTGCTTTAATATTTGCAAAATACTTTCCAAATATTATCTCATTTTATTCTCAAAACAACTCTGAGAGATAAGAACTATTAGCATTCCCACTTTACAGATGAGGAAAGTGAGGCAGATGCAGATTAAAGTAATTTGCCCAGGGTCACAAAACTAGTAAATGTCTGAGGCTGGTTTTGAATTCAGATCTTCCCAACTCCAAGTCCAGCACTCTATTTGTTTCTCTAGCTAGCTGCCTTACATTAGGATCACACATGCAGATCTAGAGGGGACTTTCTAGGCTATCTAATCCAATATCCCCATTAAAGATGAAGAATGGAGATCCAAAGAAGTTTAAGCAGCTTGTCCAAGACCACAGGTATCAGAGATGAGATTTGCTATAACTGATGCTCATTCCATGTCTTCTGTGATCTGTGGGGAATAATTGATTGTTTTACCTCAGAGCCCAGGGGTAGGGGAAAGGAGTTGTGATGTAGCATGGTGGAATCAGAGGACCATCTCTGATATGATCTTGGTCAAGTCATCCAAATTCCCAGGGCCTTACTTTCCTAATATGAATGAGACTGTGGACTAGAGGGTCTGACATCTTTTCTACCTTGATACCTAATATACACATATATTATTTAGACGTGTGTGTGTGTGTGTGTATACACAAAGAAATATATACAAACAAAAAGCAAACACAGAGACCTATTTGGAAAGGATAGAAAATTTACCTAAGGTTACATCTGTGTGTGTATATATGCAAACATACACATATATATGTATATATACTCACATGCATATAGCTATATACATATATGAATATTCATGTGTATATGAAATCACATATACAAATGAATGTATATGTATGCATATATAAATATGAGTATGATTCTATGTAGATGTATATGCATGTGGTTATACCATAATACATATGTATATCCTATATCATGTAAGTATTGCTATATAACATGTATGTGTATATACATGTGTGCATGTACATGCACATAAGATATGCATACAGGTATAAAGTGTGACTTGCCTATAGTCATAGCCACAACCAAGTATGTATCTGAGACAGGGCTTGCACCCCAGTCTTCTTGGCTTCAAAGCTAATTTTCTATCCCTATGGCACCTCATATATTTGTATAATAAAATATGAATTAAATCTCACATTTTTAAAATGACATATGCATTATATCATATACTAAAATGTTTTACTTTCTTTATATCAATGTCATTTCTGAATAAATCAGTTTCCCCCAATATACACACATACACACACATACATACATACACACACACAGTAGATATTTCCATTGTAACAAAAAAGTACAGTTAAGCAAAACAAATCAGCACATTGGTCAGGTCATAAACACTTCTGGCAGGTTGTCTCATTAGCGCCTTAGGTCATCATAACCTATCTTCATCTCTCTGACCTTTCTCCTACTTAAAATTTTTTTTTCTTAAGAAATTCAAGCAAAATTTCTAGTTTTTCAATTGAGCTCCCTTGACATCATCAGAGAACTTAGTTTTGTTCAATTTATTCCTTAGGCAATATCCTCCACTCAGAGAGTTATATAGTACATTTTTGGATAGTTAGTCACAATTGACTCATTTAACAAACATTGATTAAGCTCCTATTGTGGGTAATAATGCAGTGTTGGCCATCTAAGCAGAGAACCAATTTCTTTACTAGTTGTGTGAAAAAGACTTATGAAAAGACTTTTGATTTTGATAATTAAGCATCCAGTCAATCTTCTTCCTTATAAAGATGGCAGCCTTATGACAAGTCTTCCTTAATTTTCATTTTTTCACCACTTCTCAGCATCACCATCCATTCTCTGTTTCTTCACCTAGAGGTCACTCCTCTTTGCAAATATCTTCAGTGTGGCTAGCTAGCAATTGCCAAATAAAATTCAAATTTCTTTTGAACACATCAGTGTTCAAAACCTTCCACAGCATGGTATAATTCTACCTTTTCAGCTTTATTTCATATCTCTTCCCTCATTATTTTATGCTTTTAGCTGAATTGATTAAATCTTTGTCTACTTTATCTCTCTCAATACCCCACCAAACACACACACACACACACACACACACACACACACACACACACACACACAGAGAGAGAGAGACTTGTCATACTTCCATGTTTTTGCTTACCACTGTTGTCAGAATATCCTCTTTTCCCCTTTTTGGCTATGAAATTTCTCTTTATCTTTTAAAGCCCACCAGAAGAGCTTTTCCTCCACTTTTGTCACAGTTAGATATTTCAGATATTTCCCTAGCTTTGGTTCATACTTTATAAATTTCATTTGCCCTTAACCAGGCCACCTCACATAGGTTGATTCAATCCTAAGTAGTCCAATATAGTTCCTAATTCTGACAGCCAGTAATATTATATTTACATTTTCCAATTTTAGGTACACAGCAATTAAAATGTGCATAGATCTTATATATAACATTCCTGTAAAGAGTCCAAAACAATTTGAATGTTTTTAAACTATAGCCTCTTATCAGAGATATGTTTCTGAGGGGTCTTCCCATTGTCCAATAGTCTGGCAGCATCTTATTAAGGTAGTACTAGAGGCTAGATATTGCAATGCAGGGATCTTTTCCTGGTTATATTTATAGACATATTTTTTTTAATGTCAGGATGTTGGTATTCCCCAAATCAAAGGGACTATGGTGTTTGTCCAGTTTTGATTAACTCAGGCCAAGTTCCCAGATGGGAACTCATTTTATAAAAAATAATCTCTCAATAGAATATAATTTATAGGTGTCCCAGAAAAAACAAAGGCATTCCAGTGCACTTATCCTAAAAATATTAGGAATATATGTGTCATTTAGGTGTGTATGTATGTATGTATGTATGTAAATGTATACTATATGTGAATGTATACATACATATATACTTGTATAAAATTCTTCCTTGGGGAGAATATTAGGATCATAGGGTCAAAATAGAGCTAGAAAAAAAATCTTACATCTACTTCACTCCTTCCATTTTAAAGATGAGAAAACTGAGGCCCATTTAAAATATTAACATAACTAAATCATGTAGATAACAAATAACAGAATATCAAGATTACTGATGCTAGAGTCAGAGGAACTAGTTTCAGAAATTCCCTCTGATGCTACCTGTGTGACCTTAGCAAATCATTTAATTTCCCTATGGTAAAGTTTCCTCATTTGAAAAATAAATGTGATGGTCTCTTGGGCCCCTTTCAAATCTAGACCTATGATTTTATGACATTAAGTTGGCATTTGAATTCAGGTTCAATGCTCTTTCCAATATACTATGCCATCTCAATAATAACTATCAAACAAAATGATATAAATTGTATCTGCAGAAATATTCCCAGGATCTATATTAAAACCAAAAGTTTTTATCTAAATGTCTTATGACTGTGATTGGGAAGAGAAATGACAAACTCTACCCGGAAGGTCTCAATTCACATAAAGTATAATTATCTGTACTGCAATCCGTTGAAGCAGATATTTAATGAAAATAATTCACTCATTTGAATGGCAAAAGTCTCATTCTATAACTAGTTATTTTGCGTTTCTATATGATGGATTCTAATAATTTGCTTGAACGAAGGCCTCCAAACTTTGTTACCAGTTTGAATGTTAGTAAATGTGTGAATTTCATCTCACAATAGAGATCAAGCCTCTGTCAATATTTTTATGTATGTTTTAAAATATAATTTAAGATTATATTTATGTACAATTATAATTCCAAATGTATAATTATTCTTCACAGAACTACTAGTAAACAGTTGCTATAGTCTGTTAAAAAGTATTCTCTCTTCCTGACTTTAATCCTGATATGACACACAGATTCCCAAAAATAATCAAACTTGTGCTCCTACAATATACAATGCACCCAAAGTTCCTAATGGATGCCATGTCACAGTTGAGTCCCCTATTTTTTGAGGCAGGTAGGTGGCTCAGTGAATAGAACACCAGTGCTGGAGGACTTAAGATCTTCAAGGACTTCAAATGTGCTCTCAGACTCTTGACACTTAGTTGTATGACTCTGAAGAAGTCACTTCTACCAAATTATCTCATTTCTTAAAGGTATATCTTGGGATTCAATGCTTTCATTATCCATGAATGAGATGGTAAATTATGTACTATTTCAATTCAGCTTTACCTATCAATTTCTACTCTCTGTCCTCAGAATATATGCTGTTTTTCTCCCTCCAAGCTGTTTGTTCAATCCTTTTCTGTTTGACTAGTCCTCACTCCTCATTTTTGTCTGTTAAATGCCTACTCTATCCTTTAAAGCTCAATTCAAATTCTGGCTCCTCCTTGAAGACTTTCCTAAATTCTATCACACCCCCCCTTCATAATAAGCTTCTCCTTCAGACTTTCTTTTTGTATTTCTCCAATGCATTCATGTTATTATTGTACCTATAGCTATTGTGTGCTCAATAAGTATTTCAAAGCCAAAAATGAAACAGATACTGTATCAAAGAGCTTATATTTTTATAGCTATGTGTACTTACTAGACAGTTGACTCTCCAAGGGCAGGAACCGTGCCTATATTTCTGAGCTTTGTGGCTCCCCGTGTGTCTAGCCACAAGAATGTTCTGTACACAGGAAACATCAAACAATTTTGTTGAATTACTATATAGCAGACAGTCTCAGGCAGGGAGCACAAGGCCTAAAGGACCAAGGTTTATAGTTCCATTTGGTTCTGTTGGATATGAAGACACAGACTAGTATTCATCTGTAATCCTGTCTCCATTTATGCTAAGTGAAGGGGCCTTTTAAAAATCCTAGAGAACCAGTGTATTTTCCCTCCTGCATTAATCAAACAATAAGTAGAAAAAGTGTCTTAAGATTAAAAGTGCCTAATATCTAAATTTTATTATCTTCTCCCCTCTTTTTTTTTCTTTTTTGTTTTTCTCTTAGGGCATCAAGGACAAAAGGGAACAAAAGGAGAAGCAGGAGTTTCAGGTAGAGTATTCACTTGATTTTAATTTCTCAAAGAGATGAATAAAGTCTGTGCATTCAAATGGCAGGACTCTGTGACTTTGAAATGTAGAACTGCAACTTCCTTCTCTCTCCCCCTCTTCCCAAAGTTGTAATAGACTTAAAGGGACTATAAGGAAAACCAGAATCTCGGAAAAGTCAATGAGCTTTTAGGATCCCGATTTCCTTTTATAAAAAATGGAGAGAATAATGTAAACCCATATCCCAAATTGGGGTGGGTTTAGGAATGGAAAGTGTTGATGGAAAACATATAGCATATGTACAAATATATTACATCTGGATAAAATGAAATAATTATGTTCATTAATTGTGAGAAGACTGTAAAATTACAGATCTGAAAAGTCTTTATCTTCCAAACAATTTGCACTACCTTATCCTGCTTTCACCAGGCCAGGATCATAGAATTTTTCATTTAAGCTAGAATGTACCCTAAAAGTTCTCCAATCTACCTGCCTCATTTTACAAATGAGGAAACTGAGGTCCAGAAAATTCAAATGATTTTGGCAGGGACCCACAGCTCATGTCTAAGATAAGATTTCAGTCCAAGTCTTCTTGACTTCAGGTTCAGCACTCTGTCTTCCATCTTCCCCAAAAACAATATACTGAGACTAGGGCTTCTACACAAAGCCAAACATCTTAGGATGCCAAAACAGCTGGATGTAGCCAAGGAGACAGATGATTTACAGAGTTTGTCCTGGTGTTTGGGCTTGTACAATCTCACAATTAGAGGTTGGAGTATTTCTATCAGTTGACTACCAGTCAAACACACTAGTTTGGCTAAATAACCAGTTTAACTGATGCTTTTCAGTTGAAATAATTTAATTGACAGATTATTATAGCCTTCAGGATTCAGTGAAAATTGAACCAAAAAGATTATGAAAAGAAGAACAGTGTATAATTTCTTTTCAACTGGATGTCTGATTTTTCTTGAGTCTGTTTCCCAATTTCTGTTGATCACAGATTTGGGTAGGGAGGCAGTATCAATTTTAGTGTCTGAATTATATATAAATTACCAAGTGGAGACAACCTCTGACAAATATCCTCTAGTTTAGCCTCCACATTTTGCATAGGAGGAAATTAAGACCAGTTAAATAACTTACCCATAGTCAGACAATTAGTAAGTGGCATGGCTGAGGTTCAAGTTAGGTCGTCTAAGTCAAAAATCTATATTTTTTCTATCATCTTTTGAGTTCCCTGGAGTCTGAGGACAACTAGCATTCTCACAGAAAGACACAGAAAGAACTAAACATCTCTTGCAATCTGAACATTCGTCCTGTCCTGCCCCTCCTTAATTTTCCTAAAATCCTCTTTCTTTAGGTTCCACATACATACACACACACACATATACACACATATGTGCATGTATGCATTTGTCATAGGAATGACTTACCACCTCTTTTCTCTACTGTAGGTCTTCAAGGTCAGAAAGGAGAACAAGGAAGAATGGGGAATAAAGGTGAACCTGGCTTAAAAGGCACCAAAGGAGAAAAAGGACAGCAGGGTAAGGCAGGGTTCTGGTTTGGTTTGGTTTGGTTTTTTGTAGAGTATGATTTTAAATTTTCAAGGAGTTGGATTTACATTTAGGAATAGAAGTCATACCATTCCTCCTAGGAATCCTCCTAGTCTCCAGGGAGAATGGATCCATCTTAATATCAATCAATGTCCTCTAGTAAAGATTCTATAGTCCTTTCTTATAAATCCTCACTACCTGAAAGTTCTTTCTCAGATCTAAACTAAATCCTTTTGTCTGAAGATTAAGCCCTTTTTTTTTTTTTGCTCATGAACAAAAGTGGAAAATAACATAAGCTGCAAAGCCTTTCCAGAGCAAAATGAATAAATTCCTATAGCTCATTTCAAGTTAATTAAATTCTACTGATAGGTCTCTGGACAGAACAAGGGAGAACATGATCTCTTCTCCACCTTTCAGGTCCTCATTTACCCTCCACTAATTATCCCTATAGGAAAAAAAAAAGTTGCTGCAAACTGGTCTGTACTCATAATGACTCATTTCTTTTCATCACAGGTCAGCCTGGACCACAAGGGATCAAAGGAGGATCAGGTATTGCCCCACTATTTTAAAGTAGTATTATTAATTTAGCAAGTTATATAATATGATTCTTAAATTCAAGTGGATAGAACAAAAATATATTGGTAATTAAGAACAATGAATAGAGCCAGAAGGTGAGGACTCTCCAAGAGAAAGAGATCTGTGATCCTAGTCATGATCAAAGTAAAGCAGAAGGCACTCTGGATCAGATGTCATAAGGATGCCAAATTCAAAAGGCTAGGAAAATGGCAAAGAGGATCTTATTAGCAAGAGTTGCAAATCTGAGGACTTGGTGCTCAATATCTCTGAGATATCCATATGTAAGGAGCAATAGGTGTCAATGAAATTGTAGTGATATGATATACAGTAGCTGGATTTTTGTCCTTTGGCCCCATTGGTGTTGCTGTTGGACAGAATAGTAATTTCCTCCCATGTTTCTTGTGAATCTTTTCTACTTCCCCCACAGGACAAGTCTCTTATGTTAGAATTGTTGGCGACAGGTCTAGTAGAGGCCGTGCAGAAATTTTCTATGGTGGTATTTGGGGCACTATATGTGATGACTCCTGGGATGACAATGATGCCACTGTCTTCTGTGGCATGATGGGCTACAGGTCAGGAAGAGTATACTCTGGTGTAGCAGGTAAGTCACAAACTGAAAATAAACAAATGAGCCAATATTCCTTAGACACTTAATTGGAGAGATTTGTTACTAATTTCAATACCACTTTCCTAAATTAAAAGCCAGATATTTAGAAACCTTTGGTTCAAAAGGATTTTCCCCAATATCTCATTACTTAAAAATTTCCTTTGAGATATAAGCTCTTCTCAAACCCAATGCCATCAGAGATAAGACCAACCAACACACACATCCCAGTTTGAATTATTTTAATCAGCTAACCAAATGACTTTCTTCTGACCCTCTAACCACTCATGGTAAACTAGAGTTGTAATATCTGTGTGGGTGCTGGGAGTCTTAAAAGGAGAACAGAGTTAAGTGAACTGATGCAAGGAGGTATCTTTGAACAGTCAGAATATAGCATGAAGGTTCTGGACCCCTGGAGAAAACACGGGAAGGGCTCCTGAAAGGAGAGATCTAAGGTGCTCTGGGAAGCTTTTATGGAGGATCTAGAATCTAAATGGCTTCAAGGTGGTGCAGTGCTGGGCTTAGAGTCAGTGATATTTAATATCAAGGTCCTAGGCAAAGATCATTGCAATGGTAAGGGAGAGAGAGATGGGAAACAATTTGAAATTAAAGTTCATAGGACTTAGTAGTTAAGTGAATTTTCATTTGGAAGCCTATGATTTAATTATCCTTTTCACTGTTGTCATTTGAAAGGTTCTGGACAAATTTGGTTGGATGACGTTGCATGCACAGGGTCTGAAAAAAGCATCTGGGCATGCCCAAAAAGTTCCTGGGGCGTTCATAACTGTAACCACAATGAAGACGCTGGGGTAACATGCAGCTGATTCTTACAGAAAACATCCCATATTGTCCCCAAATTCCTTGAAGCTCAAACTGTAACCTGATTGTCAATCCTTAATTAAGTGATTAGCTTCATTCATAAGATGTACTATATTGAATACACATGTGTATCCAAGTGGATGGTTTCACTCTGTATCATTCTTTTTTCTCTCTGGCAAGATCCTTAAGAAAAAGGAAAAAGAAAACCTCACTAATTGTGTTTTCTTTGATTGGAGCCAACACTGAAAAATCAAACTAATTCCCTACTCCTGGACCACAAATGATCACAGAAAATGAATTGATGCAAGTCCCTCGAACTGTCCCAACTGCCAGTTGCTTCCTTTACTTTTGCATGGTTATATAGAAAGCAGGGGAAGGCCTATGGATAGGCAGGTTAGATGGCAGGCTGTGTGTCATGATAAGAAGATACTATGAAGTTGTCTGTCTCAAAATTGACTCCCCTACTTTTTGATTGCCCAGAAATTCCACCATTAAAATGGCCTGACAGTCAAAGTTAAATTGATGTGATTGTTTGAGGTAAATCAAAGATAGATATGGACAAAATCTGAAAGGTCTATCTGTCCTTGAAGAAATAGAAGGCTTAAACATTAGCCTTAAGATCTTATTTTCCTTTAGGACAGGGATTTTTTTTTACCATGTTTGTGTCATGGAGCCAATGGACCTCTAGTCAAAATAATGTTTTCAAGTTAAGTAAAAAATAAATAAAAATAAAGATAAATTTTTCCCATCCAGGTTCTCCGAATTTATCTACAGATAAATGGGTCTCTGGCTACCAAGTCAAGAACTCTTGCTTTAGAGGATAACTAGGCATGAAAAAACAGGTTATAAAGCATGTCAGGACTTTTCTTTCCACCAGTCCCTCTCCCCCCAGAAAAAAATAGGAAAATATCAATTTACCAGAGATACTCTGTCCTTTAAAGACTCATTTAGTAAAGGGACTGACACATTCCCAGAGTGCTGCTACACTGCCAAACTGGAAAGATCTGAAGGACTGGTTCAAAAGGGAAGATTATAATGGATCCTTGGAATGACCATATATTGTAAATAGAAACCAACATAAAGAATCTTTAGCAAAGGAAAAAAAGAATGGAATTTGGGTCATACCAAACAGTGGGCTTAAGCCCACTTACCTGGCTTAAGCAATTTAATTGTAATCTATTCAGTTCAACAGACATTTATGAAGTGCCTTGTGTTAATTGTTATACAAGATGCTCTATGCACCAAACCACAAAGATTCAAGGAGAAAATAATAGAGTCCCTGACCTTAAGAAGCTCACATTTTATTGAAAAAATAAAGTTTGTTTATTGAGGGCAAGGAGTGTGCCAGGGTAATGTTAAGTACAATACTCATAGGATTGAATATAATTAATAATCATATAACTTCAGAGTTCCATAGAGTTTCATGCATTATCCCATCTGAGTCACAAAACCAGGTAAATGCTATTTTTATCCTATTTTACAGATGAGGAAACTGAAACTGAGAGAAATTAAATGATTTTTCCCAGTCTCACAGTAACTCTATATCAAGAGTAGAATTTGAATCCAAGCGTTCACAACTCCAAATCTAGCATTACATGTACTCCAGTTGGAATGAGAAAGAAGGAAGAAATAATGAATAATAAAAAGGTGTTTTAAATGAAATGTTCAATCAATGAAAATTCTCTTCTATTCAGTGTCCAATGAGAACTTTCAGTTATAAAATGAACATAGGATTGTAGGTCTATAGCTAAAACAAAACTCTTTTCATAGGTTAGGAAACTAAAAAAAAGCCAAGGGAAGTCACAGGGTCATAGGATTTATAGATGGTGACTGATCCAGCTTTTGTTCATCTTTTTCTCCACTCCTATATTGGTTCTGAAGTGGTTTTCACTGTTGTTTGGAGAGGAATTTGAGTAGGCTCTGGGGACTTTTTGCTCATTCCATCATCTTGACACTAGGAGTCAATTGGCCTGTCTGATGAAAAAAAAAAAAAAATCCTATCTTAGATCAGGTTGGCTTTTAGGACTTGTCCCCAGAACATGCTAGAAAGGAACCCCCCCCCCACCTCTAAAGCAAGCCAGCAGCTAGGCCCTGGTCCAGTGAAAGCCAGCAACAAGACTCTGAGTTCTGACACAACAAGGTGAAAACAATGCAGGAGCAGAGTCCAACTCTCACATAAAAGTATCAAATAACAAAATAGGCAGAAAAAATAAATTTTTAAAAAATGGAAAAAAGAAAAATTGACTACAGAAAATAAATATGGTAATAGAAAGAATCAAGGCACAAACTTAGAAGATGACAACCATGTCAAAATGGCTCCATGCCAAGCTCCCATCCAAAGAAAAATGTAAATTGTTCTCAGGCTCAAAGAGACTTTATAAAGCAAATGAGAGAACTATAAGAAAAATTGGAGAAAGAAATGAAAGTAATACAAGAGAATCATGGGAGGAAGGAGAGAATCAATAGCTTAGCAAAAGAAACACAAAAAATAGGGGAAAATATAAATACAAAGATTCACCAGAATAAATAACTACTTAGAAAATAGAATTGGCCAGATGTAAAAGAAAATACAAAAGCTCACTGAAGAAAATAGTTCCTTAAAAATTAACATTGCACAAGTGGAAGCTAATGATTCCCTGAGACATCAAGGTATAATAAAGCAAAATCAAAAGAAGAAAAAAAGAAGAAAATGACAAATTTCTCATTGAAAAACCACTGACCTTGAAAATAGATCCAAGAGATTTTTGTGTACATTTTCAAAAATAAATTTATTGGACTAAGAAAAAAAGATTATTGGATTATAAGAAAACCATAATAATAATAAAAAAGACTCTGGATATCATTTTCAACAAATTATTAAGGAAAACTGGTTTGGTATCCTAGAACCAGAGAGCAAAATAGAATTTGAAAGGCTCCTCCAATCACGACTTGAAAGGGATCCTCAAATAAAAACTCCTAAGAATATCATAGCCCAAAATGACAGGAACAAATAATGATGAATGTTGGAGGGGATGTGGGAAAACTGGGACACTGATACATTGTTGGTGGAGTTGTGAAAGAATCCAGCCATTCTGGAGAGGAATTTGGAACTATGCCCAAAAAGTTGTCAAACTGTGCATACCCTTTGACCCAGCATTGCTGTTATTGGGATTATATCCCAAAGAAATACTAAAGAGTGGAAAGGGACCTGTATGTGCCAAAATGTTTGTGGCAGCTCTTTTTGTTGTAGCTAGAAACTGGAAGTTGAATGGATGTCCATCAATTGGAGAATGGTTGGGTAAATTGTGGTATATGAAGGTTATGGAATATTATTGCTCTGTAAGAAATGACCAGCAGGAGGAATACAGAGAGGTTTGGAGAGACTTAAATCAACTGTTGCTGAGTGAAATGAGCAGAACCAGAAGATCACTATACACTTCAACAACAATACTGTATGAGGATGTATTCTGATGGAAGTGGAAATCTTCAACATAAAGAAGATCCAACTCACTTCCAGTTGATCAATGATGGACAGAAATAACTATACCCAGAGAAGGAACACTGGGAAGCGAATGTAAATTGTTAGCACTACTGCCTATCTACCCAGGTTACTTACACCTTCGGAATCTAATAATTAATGTGCAACAAGAAAATGGTATTTACACACATATATTGTATCTGTTATATTGTAACACATGTAAAATGTATGGGATTACCTGCCATCGGGGGGAGGGAGTGGAGGGAGGGAGGGGATAATTTGGAAAAATGAATAAAAAAAAAAAAAAAAAAAGAATATCATAGCCCAATTCCAGAATTTCCAGTTCAAGAAGAAAATATTTAAGACAGTCAGGAAAAAGCAATTTAAATATCTTGGAACCAGAGTCAGGATTAAATAGAATTTAACAGCTGCTATGTAAAGAAACAGAGGGTTTGAAATATGATATTCAAGAAGGTAAAGGATTTAGTACTACAACCAAGAATCATCTATCCAGCAAAACTGAGTATAATCCTTTGGGGGGTAGAGGTATATATTTGATGAAATAAAGGACTTTCAGGAATATCTAATTAAAAGACCAGAACTGAATTTTTAAAAAAGATCTTCAAATATAGGACTCAAGAGAAACAGAAAAAGATCAAAAAGAAATAAGAGAAAGAATAAAAGGTTTAGTAAGATAAAGTTTATATTCCTACATGGCAAGAAAATATTTTTAACTCTTAAGAACTTTATCACTACAAGAGTATTTAAAAAGTGTATACATAGAAGGTACAGATGTGAGATGATCATGATAGGATGATATCCAGATAAATAAAGTTAAGGAAGAAGATATAAAGGAAGGAGATCCAGTAGAATCAGAGCTTGGACTTTAAGAAGAGAGCTTTATTGAAATTTTAAATGAATATTTCAATTATTCTAAATTTAGTATTTCTTCTATAAATAAAGTCAAGAATAGAAAAATATAGAAATTTGGGGAATACAAAAGAAACAGGATATAAAATAAAATCAAACAAATTATCAGCATCTCTATGTGTTACCCACAAAGTCTGTAATAAGAAATAGAAAGAAAAATCCATTTATAATAACTGTAGACAATATAAAATACTTGGGAATGTACCTACCAAGAAAAACCCAGGAACTATATAAATACAATTAAAAAACACTTTATACAAATAGTATCAGATCTAAACAATTAGGAAAATACTAATTACTCAAGGATAGGCCAAGCCAATATAATTTAATATGATAATTCTGCTTAAATTAATCTATTTATTCAGTGCCACACCAATCAAACTACCAAAAATTATTTTATGGAACTAGGAAAATGATAACAATATTCATCTGGAAGAATAAAAGGTCAAGAATACCAAGGGAATTGATGAAAAAAATATAACAGAAGAAGATCTAGCACTACTAAATCTCAAACTAGCACTACTAAATCTCAAACAGTAATTATCAAAAAGATCTGGTATTGGCTAAGAAATAAAGTGGTAAATCAATGGAATAGACTAAGTATACAATATATTGTAGTAAATTACCATAGTAATTTAGCATCTGATAAATCCTAAATCCAAGATTTTTGGACAAAAATTCATTATTTGACAAAAACTGCAGGGAGAGCAGGAAAACAGCATAGCGGAAACTATATATGGACCAACATCTCAAACTCTATACCAGGACAAAATCAAAATGGGTACATGACTTATACATAAAGGTTGATACCATAAGCACACTAGGAAAGCATGGAATAATTTTCTTGTTAAATCTATGGATAAAGGAAGATTTTAGGACCAAACAATATATAATTTATCATTGTTTGACAAAAACTGCAGGGAGAACAGGAAAACAACATAGCAGAAACTTGATATGGACCAACATCTCACACTGTATACCAGGACAAAATTAAAATGGGTCCATGACTTATACATAAAGGTTGATACTATAAGCACACAAGGAAAGAATGGAATAATTTTCCTGTTAGATCTATGGATAAGGGAAGATTTTAGGACCAAACAAGATAATTTAAAAGTTTGTACATAAACAAAATCATTGCAAACAATATTGGAAGAAAACTGGGAAAAATTTAAAGTAATTATTTTGGATAAAGGCCTCTTTGTCAAATATAGGGAGAATTGAGTCAAATTTATAAGAATGTTAAGTCTTTCCCCAAGTGACACATAGTCAAAGGATATGAACAGGAAGTTCTTAGAAGTGGAAAGCAAAGATATCATAGTTATATAAAAATGCTTTAATCACTATTGTTTAGAAAAATGCAAATTAAAAGAACTCTGGGACACCATCTCATACCTATCAAATTGACTAATATGACAAAAAGGAAAATGGTAAATGTTGGAGGGGATGTGGGAAAACAAGAGCACTAATGCACTGTTGGTAAAATTGCAAACTGATCCAACCATTTTGGAGAGCAATTTGGAACAAGGCCCAAAGGGCTACAAAACTGTGCTCTTTGATTTGGTAATACCCCTGATAGATATGTATCCTAAAAAGATTTTTTTAGGGAGAAAATGTCTATTTTTTAAAATTTCAATATGATGTCATTTTTTCCAATTACATGTAAAGATAGTTTTCAACATTTATTTTTGTAAGATTTTGAGTTCCAATTTTTCCCTCCCCAAGACAGCAAACAATCTTGAATAAATTATACATGTATTGTCATTTTTAACATATTTTCATATTAGTCATATTATGAAAGAAAAATCAGAACAAAAGGGAAAAACCATAAGGAAAAAAAAAGCAAACAAACAAAAAAAAGTTAAAATCGTATGCTTCAAACTGTATTCAGTTTCCATATTTCTCTCTCCAAATGTGGATGGTATTTTCTATCCCAAATCTATGCTATTGTCTTGGATCACTGTATTGCTGAAAAAAAAGTCTGTCATAGTTGATCATCACATAATCTTGCTATCACTGTCTACAGTATTCTCTTGTATATCTTTGTGGGCTTTTCTAAAACCAGCCGTCTCATCATTTCTTATAGAACAATAATATTACATTACATTCATATACCATACTTATTCAACCATTCCCCAACTGATGACCATCCACTCAATTTCTAATTCTTTGCCACCACAAAAAGAGCTGCCACAAACATTTTTACACATGTGGATCCTTTCCCCATTTTTATGATCTCTTTAGAATACAGATTCAGACATAGCTGGATCAAAGGTTTGAACTATGCCATTAGGCATAGTTCCAAATTGTTCTCTAGAATGGCTGGACCAATTCACAACTCCTCTCAGGGAGAGTGATGGGAAGGAGAGATAAGATTATGAACTCAAAACTTTTTTTAAAGTTTAAAATTGTTTTTACATGTAAGGGAAAGGGAAATAAAATTTTTTAAAAGGCCTATTGAAAAATATCTCCAATGTTTTCTATCCTAAATACTAAAATACCTGATTTAAATTTATACAAAATATAATTTCTCACTTTTATGAGGAATATCAGAATATAATTTAATCTTTTATCCCTGATATGTTAAAAATAGTAAGAATACTAAACTAAAATATTTAAATAACTTTTACCAAAAGAGATATATTATCAAATTATCAATTTAATACTCCAGTGAGTCATTAATATGACAGCATTCCATCCTCTGCAATTCTGCCCAAGTCATATGATTGAATTAACTTTAAAACTTGATGTTTCCTATTGTCTGGTTTATACTTGACACTGATTTTCTTCAGAACAGTTTAAAAAATGTTAGTAGCCCATAGTCTACTGTTAGCTAAACACTTGAATTCATGGGAAAGAGCACCCAGTTGAGAGTCAGAATCCTATCTTATTTTCATTATTCTCTCACTTTGAAATAACTTATTTCCATGGACCTTCATTTCTTCATTTCTAAAATAAGAAAAATAGCCCTTGCCTCACCTTCCTCCATAGGAAGACATTGGGAGGAGATAGTGAACTCTTAGAAGGAAGAAAGCAGATAAGGATGTCTAGAATTCTGAAAATGACACTGGATTTCCAGTTACACAGACTTAAACTCAAGTTCTAGTTTAGCTACTTACTAAATCCATGTAATTATAGTTGAGGGCAGCTAAGTGGATAAAGTGGTCTTAGACATTTATTAGCTGTGTGACCATGGTTAAATCATTTAACTCTGTTTGTCTCGGTTTCCTCATCTGCAAAATCAATTGGAAAGGAAAACAGCAAACCTCTCTCAAACTAAATCAGAAAGAGTTGGACTTGACTGAAAAATGACTGAACAAGGATACTTTCAATACTCACAATAAGGATAGAAAATATTTTGAGAAACAGGTATTTATAAACGTTAGCTAACATAAATTTTTCCTCTGAAATTATCTCCTATATGTGTATGTGTGTGAGAGCATGCACACACAAATGTAAAATAATAAATTGTCTATATTTTCTTGTTTATACAACTGTTTTCATGTTGTCCTTGAGAATTGGGACTGTACTTATCTTTATATTTCAAAATTTGAATGAATTTCATCAGGAGTTCTTTCAATGACACAGATTGCAATGCATTCATATGTTTTCATCCTAAAAAGGAGGTCTGATCATATCATTCAATAAAACCCAATAGCTTCCTGTTGCCTCCAGATTCAAATACAAAATGCTCTGTTTTCCTTTCAAAGCCCTTTATAACCTACCCTCTCATTGTATTTTTGCTGTCTTCTTATACCTAATTTCCCAATATGTATTCTTCAATTCAGTGACTCAGGTCTCCTACCTGTTATACAAATGAAACAACTTCCTTGAGGGCAAGAAGTATTTTGTGCCTCTTTTTGTATCCTCATATTTGTCCATATACTCCCATGTCTTCCATTGAGGAAGCAAATTTACCAGAAAGTTTCTTTATAATCAGAAATACACTGCATTCAAGAATAACCAGTTTAGAATAGAAAATCAATTTTATAAAGCTACAGAAGAGGATTGTAGAAGATTGCAGAAAGTATTACCTCGCAAAATAATTCTAGGAGTATCAGTACCATGTTCCAGATGTCTACTTTTAATCCATCAGTCTAGCTGAATGGCAAGACCCAAGACCTAGCATGGTTTTATGCACATAATAAATTCTTACTAAATTTTTCTTTATTTGAGCTCAACTGAAGCCCTATAAGACAGAAGTCAACTGTTTATTTTTTAAAATATGTAAAAATAAAATAAATAGAATTACAAAAGAAATGTTATATTAAAATAGAGTTATCAATATATGCATGTAACATAAGTGCCTAATAAATGCTTGTTGAGCAATTAATTGATGTATTTTTCCCACAGGATTCTTGAAACTGTTTTTTTCTTCATTCCTTATAAGCAAGAGTATTCCTATATATTCATATGAAGTAGAGGATTTAAAAAGCTATTTGGGAGAAAGAGAAGGCTGAAAAAAAAAAAGAAAAGGAGCATTGCTTGGGAGTAGATGAAAGATAACAAATAACAAAGGGAAAGCAAAGTTGTTTCATTCTTGGTTTTTTTTTTTTCATTTTTTTTCATCAAGGAAGATATTTGAACTAGAAAGGGTAAATAACCCAAGATAAGTAAAAAGATATTTCCTCTTGATGGGTTTGTCATGATACTAATCTTAATATTCCAGGGTCCTGAAGAAACCAGCTGATGTGATTGAAACCCTAAGAAAGAAATTTATTAGAACTATAGAAGGGCAATTACAAAGAGAGAAAAAAATGAAATCTAGAAACTATAAGCCACTGTGATAATCTGATTTCTGTCAAAATTTTATAGTATACTTAAGAGGCAATTAGTGACTATCTAGAGAAGAAAGTGGTACTTACCATAGATATAATTGGTCAAGATTTTAGCAAAACCTTTGACAACATCTCTGAGATACGAATGAAGCTGGGAGGTACAGGTGAGGAAGGAGAGAATTTCAAGCAATGAAAAAAAGCCAATGAAAATGCATAATGTATAGAAAACAGTGTGCATTGTGCAATGAACAGTAAGTATAAGCCAGCACCACTGGATCTTGAATACATGAAGGGAAAAAAGAAAAGCTAGGTTATGTTAAGTTTTAAAAGTCAAAAAGGATTTTAATATCTGATCCTGGAAGCAACAAGGAGTTCCTGGACTTTATTGAATTGGAGTATAACACAGCCAGACCTATGGATTAGGAAGATTGCATTGGATACTGAATGAGGGGATAGATGGAAGTTGGGAAAGACTTGAAGGAGACCAACCAGATAACTATTGCAATTGTTGCCCTTTGCACTTGAAGAGGACCAATGACATCATGATATTGGGTCAAGGTACAATGTGTTCAGCTGTGGCTTTTCAATCCAATACAAGATTGGAAAACTACCACGGATTAGGCACAAATAATTCTGTTTGAACATGTAGGAAGGAGAAATCTCTAAATTTACACATCTCATATTTCTTCCGTTTTACTGTGACTCTGCTTTGCTTATAGAGCACAGCATCTTCTTTGATTGAGATATGCCATGCTGAGTCATATGTCATATCCTATGTCTCACAATCAATAGTAAAACTCTTCAAAAAAATCTTGAGAATGTTCTAGGATTTATTCTTCTGATCTCTATATGAGCAATTGCTTTTTATATATATATAAGTTTTATATAAAATTGTCTTTTAGATAAACATACATTTGGCATTCTGGCTACCACACTATGTGGCTAGTCCATTGGAGTTGTGTTCTCTGCAGTAGAATTTCAATGCTTTTCACTTCAGCTTGAGAGAGGATGTTGCTCTCCAATATCTTATCTTGCCACATAATCTTCAAAATCTTCTGGGACAATTCAGATGGAAGTGGTTCTATTTTCTGGCATGGCACTGAAAGATTGTCCAGGTTTCACTGGCATACAATAATGAAGTCAGCACAACTACCCTGCAGACTGTCAGTTTAGTAGCCACAGAATCACTGATTTCAATTTATTGATTATTTGCTAACCTATTTAATAAATTGAATATTAATTACCTAGAAACTCTTTCTCTTTGACTTTTCATTTTCATCATTATGAAAATAGTTTTGACCTCACAACCTCCTTGAAAATGTCTGGGTGACTCCTAGGACCTTTGGATCACACTTGTGAGCTACTATCCTATGTTATACCCCTAACATGCTATACACTGTACCATATTATTCCTAAATACTGTGATATAACTAACCAAAAAAGCTAAAAGTATCTTAATTTTATAGGCTATCTTTGAAATGTAAATCCTAGTTGTATCTTCTTTTTTTCGGATGTAACTGGAAACTATATATGCTTTAGAAGAATTTTGTTTATTTTAAATGGTCATTTAAAACTCTGAGACTATGCATGGAGCATATAATAAAATCTGGTTTTAAACTGTCTTTGTGGGTTGATAAATAACAATCATATTTCACCGAATCCTTGGATATTTCCATCACAGGTAGTTTCAAAGACATAGTCCATTCCAACTATACAGAAAAGGGAAAAAGACTGTTGCCAGCCATGGCAAAGGAATATAGGCTTCTTAGAGAAACCTCCATGTTAGGGGATCTGGCTATACTCCAAATCTCTATTATATAATTATGTCTTTATAAAAAGTATTTCTTTTATTAATATGATCTATTATGTTCATTGTTATCCTTGTGTTGAATTAAATCCTGTATTTCTGATATAAATCTTAGTGGTCATAATGTATATTCTTCTCAATATGTAGCTGTAACCTCTTTGCTAATATTTCGTCCAATATATTTGTGTTTTTCCTTTCCTTTGTCTCTCCTTGGTTTAGGCATCAAGACTTTATTTAAATAACTCAGAAAGATATTGGAAGAATTCCTTTTTCCCCTATGTTTGTGTAGAGTTTCCATGATATCAGAAGCAATTATTCCTGGAATGTTTAATAGAATTCCCTTGACAGTTCATCTTAGTGGAGTTTTTTGGGGGAAGTATATGTTGGCAGTAGATCCAATGGGCAGTGGGCAGGGGGACATCTGGGGGCAGTCTCACTGCCAATTATGACAGCATGAATTGGCTCTCTACAATTCGTCAGAAATAAGGACCCACCTACCCTCAGGGTCTAAATGCTCTCATTCTAAAATCTAAGGTAGGATCCATTCTAAGTTTAATATTTTAGGAAGTGAAGAATAAATTAGAGAATATCCAGAGGATGACCAGGATGATAAATGGAATCAGATCATATGAGCAATGGTTGAAGGGGCCTAATAGGAGCAATAGAAAGAGTTTTGTCTTTAGAATAAGAGGATCTTGAAAGAAATGTGGCCTTGGACAAATAAGTTCACAGCCTTGTTCTATAGTTTCTTCAACCATAAAATGATGGGATTGGCTAAGAAAATATCCAAAGTTTCTTCCAGCTCACAACTGATAATTTTATGATTCTGTGCATTTAAAGGGCCATCAAATGGAAAAGGATTATACTCCTTTGACTCCCAAAAGAGCCAAGGACTTAGAGTTATAGAGAGACTGACTGACAGACTTAATATTTTAAAAAACCCACCTTGTAACAATTTCAGCTATTTAAAAGAGAACTTGGCACCTTGGAAGACTATCTCCTCTTTTGCTAATTTGAATGATCTCTGAGATCTCTTCTAGACTCTCTTTTTTGATTCTATGACATTTATGTGAACTATTGTTATTATCATTATTAATACCCACATTCTACAGTGTCAGAGATGAAAAAGACCTGAGATCATGAAAACCAACTTCGCAGGGACTGGACTATTTCCCAATCTGAAAATGATTGGGTTGCATACCCTGCTTAAAATCACATAGATAATAATTAGCAGAATCTAAAATATAGATCCTCCTGGTTTAATGCCTGCACTTTTTTTCACTATACCAGGTTTCTTCCCTCAGCTACTATATTAGCATGGTACCTTGCACATAGCACATCATAGGATAATAGGTTTAGACCTGAAAGAGACCTCAGAAATTTAAGGTCATCTACTGTAACTTCCTCATTTTAGAGATAACTGAAGCTCAGATAGGTTCAGTAATTTCGCCAATTATATAAATATTCATGTAGGCAAATGTTAAATACAATTAAAAGAATAGATGAAACAAACTAATGGCCATTTGGGGCATAGCATAAAGGTTTCTCATGGTCCTTTAAATCAGGTCCTTTTGAAGACTAGAGATCCCACCTTTGCATCTGACACCATTAGGAATTGAAATCACAGAGATTAATATTTATTAGGAGACTGGAATGATTGGAAGGGCTCGAGTTCCAGGTTCTCTTTGCATTACAAATCTTCAACTCCATTTCCTCCAGATGTATCTCTCTGGAAATCCCAGATTGTTTGGGTTTTTTTTAACTAGATAAAAGAGACCATTCTTTGCTATCCTTAATCACCGAATGGGCATTGCATCAGTCAAACTGAGAACTCTTAAAGACCTTAATTTTAAAAGGCTGAGGTTTTCCACACTGCCATCCCTAGTCGTCCTGATCTGTATCTTGCCACTGGACCCAGATGGCTTTGGAGGATAAAGTGAAGCTGGTGACATTGCATGGCCTTCCCTCACTTAAATCCAATTCACTTGTAAGTCATGGCATCTCCTTCTTGATGTCAGGGTCCTTTTTGACAATGAAGCACAACCTCTCCAGGATAACATTCCTTCTTGTGACACAAGGGGGCACTCCAGGGTTGCAGCTCAGCCCAGTTTCCATTCTACCTGCCTTTTTTCCTTTTTCTTTTTCTTTTCTTTTTTTTTCTTCTTCTTTTTTTTTAATGTAGATGATCATTTATTAAATTAGAAGACCAAAATATATGTGACAATGAGAGAAAAAAAATGCAGACACTGGACCACAACAACAAAACCAGAGCCCAATGCCCATTCCAAGGCTGCAATTTAGCCCAATTCCCATTCTGCCTGCTAAGTGGAAATCTATAAGCATTCAGTACTAGACATTTTGACCCTACATGTCATCATAATTATAACAAACCTTCTGCATTATTCAATGCTTGCCTCAATTTCTGGCTTATCGGTTATTTTGCTTCAGTTATTTATGAATGGTGCATAGACACTATCTCCCCCAGTCCCCACCCTCCTTTCTCTCTGTTGTATTAGAACCTGAATAACATGATCCAGGAAAGAATGCTGGATTTGACTTCAGAGGATCCCATCTTGAATCTGTCATTTTTTAGCTTTAGGATGAAATGGAAAGACTTAGATTTTGAGTCTTAGGATATGAGTTCAAATTTTGCAAACCAATTTTTTTTACCTGTGTGACTTTGCAGGAATCATCATCTCCCTAAGCCTGTTTTCTCATCTATAAAATGAGATTCTCTTCTCTGACTAAGAAAAGAGAAGTAAGGACTAGGGTCCTTTCCAGAATTAGTGTTGTACCATGTTATCCCATGTTATTCTATGACATTGGACAAGTTGTTCACATGACTGGGGGCCTCAAGTTTTTTCTTTTGTAAAATGAGAGTGATGGTTGACTAGATGACCTTGGAGGTCTTTTTTAGCTCTAAATTCCTTCTTGAACCTGAATTCTCTCTAAAGTACTCCCAGCAAATGGTCTTTGGGTTTCAATTTTAAATCTTTAATACTGAAGAATCAATAGCTTGCTGAGATAGACTATTCCGATTTGGAACTCTAACTCTTTGGAAATAGTTCCTCACTCAATTTTGCTGTACCTTCCACCTATTGTTCCTGATTTTATGTTTTAGCAGTGATTCTTAACCTGAGGTCTGTAGCCCTTCAATTTTTCTATATCTAGATTTTTAAGGAGTATATGAATATATACATACATATGTATGTGTATGTATATATACATATACATACATATAAATATATAGGCATACTCACACATATACACATACGTATAATACACATATATAAGTTCATATATGTATGTATATTTAATTTTAAAAGATAATTTTACATTAACCTGCAAATCTATTGTGTGCAACTTGTTACTCCTTTTAAATATATAATAAAGTTATCATATAAATTTTTTCTTCCCTCTTCTCCACCCTATAGTTGGCCACATTAGATATAAATAAATACATAGATAAATATAATATGTATATATATATATGTATTTGTGCGTGTGAAATCATTTCATTCTCAACATACTTTTGTTTTTTCTATAAATTTGGTTTTTAAAAATATTTTGACAACTGTATTTTAATGTAATTAATTTCCCTTGAAACCTTATATGCTTTATTTTATATATTGAAAAACATTATTTTAAGAAGCCTTCACCAAGCCAAAGGAGTCCATTACACACACACACACACACACACACACACACACACACACAGACTGGGAAAGAAATAAATGCTTGTTAAAAATTTAAAAATAGGCTGTGTTCCCTCCATTTTAGGGGGCAGCAATAGCACCCTCTTTTCATTTAAACACAACATCAATTGGGTTTTATAAAGGCATATTTATTCCAAAGATGTAATAGAAATAGACAGACATTTTCAGCAGCATCTTGGGGCATAATTCCTCCTCAACATTTTACCTCTGGAGGCTGGAGGGATTGAACTTATAACTAGATTCTTACTTCTGCATTCTTGTGCCTTACTTTCCCAGTCTTTGAAACTCCCAAAGTCAGTGACTCTACTCCCAGCTCTGAGAATTAAAAAGAACAACCAAAAAGGCTAAGCAGAGCATGGTTCTTATGGACTATATGACCTCATAAGGGAATAAAAGCCTCAGGGCCCTTCCTCTTTCTCACAGCACTGTCTCTCCAGTGATTAGAGGCAGTAAAGTGAAGAGCAACAAAGAGGGGGAAAAAGAAAGGGACTAAAGCTGAAAGGCCTTTTAAAAGCCTCTAAGGCAAACAAGGAGCTTCCCTTTAGCATCATGTGAGTTGGCTGACCACAAGCAATTACAGAATCAGAGAAGGTTACAGAAGAACATCTAGTGTCCCCAGGGCATGTGGTGTACCTATAATAGTTCTCCAGGAAGTTCTCTTTTGTCTTCTATTGGAAGATTCCATCTGATGGAGGTCATGCAAGTCCCTACTACATTCTTAGGGCTTCTGGAGCCCCATTCCAAATTAATAATAATAACAGTGTAAAACAATTGCAATAATAACTATGATAATAATAACAATAACACAAGAGCAGTAACAATAACAGCAGTAAAAAATAATGGCAACAACATAATAACAGAAACAATAATAGTAAAATATCAATGAGAATAACAATAATGATGACAATAATTGTGCCAATGCCAATGCCAATTAGCATTTATTCTGCAACATATAGTCTTACAGACTTGCCACTGATTCTAGGTAGGCTAATTCTTTATGTATGATTTGCCTAATACAAATAATTAATCAACAAGTATTTAATAAATTTTTATAACGTACCTAGGACTGTGCTATATGCTGAAGATACAGATTTTTTTGAAAATGAAGCAATCCCTACTCTCAAGATACTTCTATTTTATCAGGGGAGGTGTATATATGTTTGTAAAGTCATTTTTTTTTCAGTCACATCTGACTGAGTTTTCTTGGTAAAGATTTTGGAATGGTTTGTCATTTACTTTTCCAACTCATTTTACAAATGAGGAAAATGAAATAAATGGGGTTAAATTACTTACCCAGATTTGAACTCAGAAAGTTGAATTTTTCTAGTTTTAAATCCTATGTTCTATCCACCTGACATTCAGATGTCTCTATAATCTATTAAAGCAGATGACATATGTATATTAGGTATATAAAAAATAAATTCAAAACAATACAAAAACAAATACAGTAGCTTAAAAAAAAAAGTCATCCTTTTGAGTATAAACTATTCCAAGCTTAGTTAGGCTGATGCTCAGATAATAGCCACTAGAGTCATATTTAAGATTTTTGCAATTTGTTAAAATCTGTCAGAATTTATATTAAAGTCACAAAGACTTTGAGAAATCTAACTCACATTCACACACTCAAAGGAAATGGGATATTTTGTGGGCAGCAGAATTATTATCAAATCATATCATAAGTTTAGAGCTAAAGGAGATCTTAGAGACCACCAAGTCTAATTACTTGACAGATGAGGCAACTGAGGCACAGAAAGTTTAAATGACTTGCCCAGAATCACAGAGCTAATAAAGTGTCCAGGGCAGAATTTGAATGTAGGTGTTCATGACTACTACAACATGTTCCTCAAGCATCAGGGAATAGTTCCAGTTTTTCCAGCCTCTGGGAGAACTTATTCATGCCCACAGTGCATGTGTAGGTGAAGAATACGTTTAAGCTAGCTAAATGAGGCAGTGCATAGACTGCCCAGCATAGAGTTCGGAAGATCTGAATTCTAATATGACTTCAGATACTCATTAGCTTTGAGCAAACCACTCAATCTCTGTTTGCCTCAGCATTACCATGTGCAAAATGGGAATAGTAAAGCATCTACTTCTCATGGTTATTGTGAAGTTCCAATGAAATAATAATCATAAAGCAAAGCAAATTATAAATTTATATATGTCTGAATGAGTCAAGTTTGGTTAGGAGGGAATGGGGGTGTGTGGTACTATAGAAAAAAATGAGAAAGTCCCCAATTTGATCTTGACCACATCCCATCTCCCAATATTCTGGAACCCAGAGATTTTATACTTTTTTTTTACTTTATTTTATTTTTATTTTATTTTATTTATACTTTATTTAATTCCATCCCTAAATAAAAACATTTTATTTCTCATTTTCCAGATTTTGTTTCCATCAGGTGCTTTGGACTACATGTTGCTAACAAGACGCTTCCCAGGCCCTGCCCTATTTGGAGTCCTCTATCATTGGCAATTAAAAATTTAGTGAAACTGAGTGCAGTTTCATTGTCATCAATTAGTGAGAATACAATTAATTAAAAATGAATGTCTTCCCCCTAGGTGTGTGAATATTTCCAGCTGGTATCTATCTCAGCACTTTGATGGCTCTTTATCATCCAAGATGAAATGATTTTTATTCTGTGAGATTATCCCTGACTGACAGCCAAGCAACCCCAAAGTTTCTGGTCAAATCCCAGAAGACTGAAGAAGATGGGTGGGTTCATTGCCATACGTCAGGATATACTCCAAGGTCAATAACTGTGCCTGTCTCCAGTAGGAATCCCTTCCCCATTTTGATTCTGGAAAGGTTTTTGCATTGAACTGGCCAATCCCTTAGGAGCAAATTGGAAGTCTGGCTGCATCTGTATTAGGGAAGCATATTTAGCATATTGTGTGATTTGGGGAAAATGGTGTATAAGGTAGAAAGACAGCTGGCTGGTGTGATGAAAAGAATATGGCCCTATGAGTAAAACAGAGGTCTAATACTGGCTGATTTTAGGCAAATCATTACACATTTCTGAGCCTCAGTTTTTCTATTTGTGAAATAAATAAATTGAATTTGATAATCTCTAAGGCATCTTTTATTCCTGGCTTTTTATGTAACTATAAAGCTATGGAGAAATCTTGTCCCTCAATTACTAATATCTTCATATCAACATTTCTTCTGATTTACTCTCTTACTCTATATCCAGAGTTAGACCTAAGCAAAACAGAGTAGAAATACATTCAGATAGCAAATCTAAAGAGATCCCTTTTCAAAAACATCTACCCTCACAGTGGCTTCTCTTGATGGCATATATAGCTATCTATCAGGGCTTTTATATTCTTTCCCCTTGTCCCTATTTCTGCCCCATGAAAATATGTTTTCATAAAGAAACACAAAAAATAAAGTCACACTCCAATGCCAATGTCTAATAACACATTCCAAAAAGATTATTTGTAAATGTATATTATATGTCAAAAAAGTGTGTGAGGTCTTAAGAGAACATACAAAGATGAGTAAGAACTGGACTTTACTGAGGGCTTCGAAGCATGTCCAGATCACCTAAAATGGAGGCATTCTTCTTCTCCTACTACATGGGTGGGAGTAGCATCCTTCAACCACCTACAGAGCTGGTATAGACTGAATCTTTGAAACTACCAGACTGAGACAGAGTTACTCTCTTTCCTGTGTACTCCTTCCTTCTGTATAACTTTCAGACTGTGAAGATCCTACTCATCCATAATTCTGGCATCAAGAACTGAACCAATGAAGAGAAAAGGGTTCCCTTCTTTTGCTCTCCTTTTTAAACCTTTGGCCCTAAGAAATGGGCTTGGGGTATTTCTGTTTAGTCTAATTCACTTGTCCTCAGTTTCTAGGTACAAAAATAAATTCTACCAGATTTCTATGAGGACCTAGGAACCAGGCTTCCAGGCAAGATATTTGCAGTCAGTCAACTTGGCAGGATATCTCTGAGTTATTATTTTTTCTCTGGCTTGAACCCAAGAAGGGACTTTGGATTTGGGACCTGGAACTGTGTTATAAAGAGACTAAGCTAAACCGTGAAGCTAATCCCCTTCCCCTCCTTAGAGTAAAAGTGTTTTTGTTGGGTTTGGGAGGAAATAGGGGATCCAACTCTGCAATCCAGGGAACATCAACACCAGCAAAGAGCCTATATATTCTCTGAGCCTCTTAAAGGTAACAGAGAACCTTGAGGAAGGGGTAAAATATGGCACACCAGCACATCTAGCCTTTAGGCATTGGAAGCCAGAGTAGTCATTGTTAAATTTGACTTCAAGTAACTTTCAATACAGTATGGCAACAAGATAATAATGTACAAATTAAGGAGAAAAATTGTTTAGGCACAACTATAGGAATATAGGACACCAGTAACACCATGATTGGGCAGTAACATCATGAGAACAGGAAAAAAATTATTTAGCCCAAATGTCAAATATCAGTCTGGACCAAGGAAGTTGCTGCTGTAGGAAGCAAAGACAGTTCCAAAGGCAAATATGATGTAAGGGACTTTCACTATACTGGCTAGATCTGGCTGTGATCTGATTCACAAAAGAGTTGGAAGAGTCCTGATGCTTGATCACAGAAAGAGGCTGTCTAGCAGCTATAATAATAATCAGCAGGTGGCAGAAGCAGCTCAGCAAAGGGTTAAAAGATAGCAATTTAACAGAAAATCAACTAAAGGCTTTTGGGTGAAGAAAATATTCCAACAGATGCCATCATCGGATCAATAAGCGATATCAGTAGCTCTAGGGCAGAACATCAGATAGGATAGGATACATATTTTCTTGTCTATAAGTGGCATAGGAAGTATATCTCCTACACAGAGAAAAAAAATTATCTCATTAACTAAATAGCTAGTCTGTTTAATTAAATATTTGTGTTTGAGGCAAAGTACTTCCCTCTAATTTGGGCTAATTATGGAGAAACAGAGATAAGATATCATAGGAATTTGAATAGATAATAACGTAAAGTATTCCTTAAACATGGTTTCAGAGATTCACACATGAGGAAGACCTGTGTTAACTACATATAACTATAACAGTAGGTAGATAAAAAATGAAATGCTGCCAGGCTTCCAAAAAAGGAGAAATAATTGTTGGTGGTGAAATCAGGAAATATTTCATGGAAGAAGTAGGATGTTAGCTGGGCCTTTAAAGACAGGTAGAGTCTAGATAGGAAAAGATGAAGCCAAAATCTTTATACATTGGTGGGGAGGGACAACACAAGGCAAAACAACAGAGATTAAAAAAAAAAAAAAAAAAACTACAGAGTATATTCAGGTACCATGAAGTTAAACTTCATTATAGGATACATGAAAAAAATAATTATCTATAACTATAAAGGCACATTAGTGCCAGATTAAGAAAAACCTTAAAGACTAAGGAATCTGAACTTTATACAGTAGACAATAGAGAGCTAAGAAATGTTTGAGTATAGGGTTACTTAAAGAAAGCTGCACTTTAGAAAAGTTATTTCGGCAAACAGGTTGGATTTACTAAAGGGAGGAAAACAGAAACATGAATATTTGTTAGATGATTTTAATGCTCTAGGTAAAGGTTTTTTAAAAAGACCTAAATAAAGGAGGCATGATGGTAATATAAAAAAGTATCTGAAGCTAAATTCCAAGCCCAGTGCTCTATCTACTGTGTCATTATTTAACACATCATATCATATATCACATATATGTGACATAACATGATCTATGTACATGTAATATATAATAGGTGATATTATCTATAGTTTTATATACATGCATACACGTAAGATGTAAATTTATACACATTCAGCCATTGCCATTCTAAAGCCCTAATTGACCTTAACTGCTTCTCAAACATAGAAGTTTAATTATCAGAAAATATTAATTCTGGAAGCAACTAAATAGATGATTTAATCTCATGTCCCTGTGTAGAAATGACACTTCTGTTATTCTTGTATGTAAAAGTCTTCAGATTTGTAGTCTAAGGACCTGAATTTAAACTTTGCCTCTGACCCTTACTGTGTAGGTTATATTATTGGAGGAGGAGAAAACTGAATAAATTAATTCTAATGTATAATCTTTTTTAAAATGATAAATCTATTTGCAGTTCTATAATAGCTAATTCTACTTTTCCTCTCACACAACCTCCTCCCCATGAAGATGAAGAGAATGGGAGAACAAAAGGCCTAGGGGAAGGCACTGACTGATTCATCAGAGAACCTCAGGAAATAGAGAAACTAGTAACTTGTGTCAGGCAAAGGCATAATCACTCATCAGATTCAGAGTATATTAATCTTAATATGAGCTAAAAGCTAAAGGAATCCCTGAGACAGGAAATAGAATATTAGTGGGGAACAAAGAGCATGAGCTTTTTTTAAACACTAAGAAAGCGTAGTCTTACGCCAATTGTTGGAAAAATTGAAGTAATTCATATTAATTTGAAAGAAGACTGGAAGGACTTGGGTCCACATGATAGCCTAGAATAATAAATGAAGAAATTGAGTTTGATGAAAGGAGTAAAATCATCCTTAATAGTCAGCTAAGTGAATATGCTTCAGACAAACCAAATAGAAGAGGGAAAATATGTGAGAAGCAAGGATGAGACTTTCAAAGCTTGAGAACCATAATCTCTAGTAGAAGCAAAAGAAATGATTTTATGTAGAAAAGAATACCCCAAGCACACAATCTATGGGCAGATGCGCAGATTTCATCCTTAAATAGGGTAACCATACCTCACAATAATCCTGGAAGGTAGACATGCCATTATTATCTTCATTGCTTTTGGAATGTTTCATAGTATTTTTAGTGACTCTGAACTTCTCAAAACAAAACCCTATTCTTTTAAACACCAATATTCATCTGACAATTCTATAAAGTTCTGAGTCATGTAATGACATAGCCTCTGAAGAGTAAAATTGTGAGTCACCCAAAGGGCAATGGAGAGGAACATGATGACGGTGAGAAGGTTGTTGCATACATCCAATGAAGAAGAACAGGAAAAACATTATTCAGGATCTCATTGGAAAGATAAATGTCCACAACAAGGTGGAAGAGCGTGCAATAGTGAGGGATACCTGAGAGACCAATTGGGTTGTTGACTATTGTTGAAGAAATATCAGTAGACATAGAGAGAGGTATTCTATGCAATGGGTGGACCCTCTTGGGAAGGATTTACCAGAGGACATAAATGTTGCAGAGTATGGAAAGGCATTGATGATGAGCTATAGTCTGACCACTGAAAGAAATGTCAATATGGAGAATATCATAGATCTGAATAATATAATTATAGCTATTATTTTATACCACTTAACTATATGCCAAGCACTATGCTAAGTGTTTTACATATATTATTTCATTTGATCCTCACAACAACTCCGGGAAGTAAGTTGTATTATGACCCCCATTTTATAGTTAAATAAACTGAGGCAAGCAATGGTTATATGACTGGTTATACAACTGATAAGTTTCTGAGACTAAATTTGAACTCAGGTCTTTTGGAATGCAGGTCCAGCATTCTATCTATTGTGCAATTTACTTGTCTCTAGGCCACTTAACCAAACATCATAGAAAAAAATTAAGCATATGCAACATGATTACAATGCAAGTAAGCTTTTATAAGTGAGCCACTTTCATTCTTGCCTCCATATGGAAACATTCTGTATGCAGGGCAGGATGTAGGATTTGTGTGGTCTTCAGACATCTACAAGTCAAAAGACCCCTACTCCCACATATATGGAATGTTTCATATCCCTTGAAGATGATTCAAGGGAGACACACCTGGATCCTTATCATACTCCAGGACCCTAACCCTTCTTGGGGGAGTTGGGAAACCCTGATAAGATATTGGTACTATCCCAAATAGAAAAGTCCTATGCTCCTTAGAGTAGTCATAAAGCATATATAAAGCAATCATCAATGTCATTTCTACTGATAGGCATACCCATTTCTGATGCTAAATCTGGTTGTTGTTCATCCTTCATTTTCAAAGAGGACCAGTGACATCATGAAGGATGTCTTGGCTTGCATGTAGATTGGATTTAAGAGAAGCAGAGTTGCACAGAGTTGTCAGCCTCACTTTCTCTTCCAGAGTCATCAAAGTCTAATGGCAAGACAATAGTTAAGACAACTTTGATGCCCAAGATGCAGTGGATGTTGAACCAATTGATAATGCCATGAATTTTGATGGTAAATACCTTATTTTCTGGATCTCCAGTATTTCTGTTTCATTATGAGAACTATAATACTTCTCTAGAAGAGAGCAGGAGGAAATCACAATAGAAAACAAAACATCTAAGGGAGCAACCAGCAGGTTCATTCAAGGAGGAAAGCTCCCTAGTGGGGATGTCAGGCAGCAGATGGCCCTGGTCACTGAGAAATAGAGTTCCAAAAGAAGCAAGAAGGTAGCATCTAGTTGGTGCCATAAAACCACAAATTTCAGAGAAGGAAAGTTGACTAGAATGGGACTGGATGTCGTACATGATCAGGATAATAAGTTATGTGGAATGTTCAGGTCCATAGGAGTTGATATTCCAGTGAACCCTAAGTTCTTTCTCTAAATAAGGGAACCTCAGAACAGCAGGATAACAGGGAGAGTTGCTGTTTTCTGGCAACCCTGAATTATTTCCTTATGTGAGCCTCACTCCTAAGGGAATCAGTAGGACTGTATAGATTCCTGGGAAAGGGCTGTGCTGTGAAAAATAGGGTTTCTAGGTTCCCTGGTGACCCCATGTTTTTCCTCAAATGTGAATCTCCCATAAAAGGCACAATTATAAATCAAAAATACTATAGTCTGTAGGAAGTCCCTGTACAAAGGGCAGGAAGCCCACAAAAAAAAAAAAAAAAAAAAAAAGGGTTTCTTGACTGTCTCTGGGCTTCAGATTAAAGCCCTTCACTGAAAGAAACATAATGTGTGTATATGTACATAGTAGATACATACATATATACATACATACACACACACACACACACACACATATATATATATATACAGAGATACAGAGAAGCATAGATGTCATATCTCTACATATATATGTGATTCATCTATGTTTGTATATGTGTATATGTCTACATATGCATATGTTCTGTTAAAAAGGAAGCTATTCTGTTTTTACAACCCTTGAGTTGTAAGGGTTTGAGTGTTTGCAGGGGGGTGGAGGATCTATTTAGGGAAGAGTAAAATAAGCCCAACATTCTCCACATTTTCTTGGGTATGAGGAAAAAAACCTAAGAAGCATTGTGGCAGGACCTCTACATTTCACCCAGCTCTTTAAGTCAAGGGAGATCCTCTGACATCAAAGTTAAAATGCAAAAGAAGAATAAGTTGGTATATAAGATAATATTTTCTGACATGTCCTCTATTGTTGAATCTACTTATTATTTAACCTTTTTTTCCTTAGTTACCTTTTTATACATTTTAGATCTCCTCTTCCTTACTTGACTATAAGCTCCTTGAGGTCAAGGAGCCTATTTTTCCCTATATCATCTGTATTTCATAGCACATTATCTTGAACATAGTAGGCATTCAATATGTTCTATTGTTCTATCTTATGTTCTATTGTTACAGAAGCAAGGAGCCTACTGACTATTAATTAATGTTCCCAACCCAAATGTCTTGTTTTAAAGGCCACTTTTTCCTTTGAAATTCTATCCTACCACAACTTAGGATTTCCTTCCTGACATCCTTCCTAAAAATACAAATATTTATGTCTAGATGGCCATAGCCTACCATAGAGAGTATTACTGTAAAAATGGCTACTCTGATCCCCAGTAAAAGAAAAAAAAAAAAACATTCCCTGATCTCAAGGATTTTAGATTCCAAGAGGAAAGATAGTCCACAAAAGGTAGCTTAAAAGCAAAAGGTTTTTTCTTCATAGAAATAACATTTGGGATGTTAACTCTGAAGGCCCTGAAAGTACAGGGGAGGGCAATGGTTTTGAAGTCAGAGAACAAGGCTGGAGGGAAGGTGGGATAATACTCTAATCTTATTCCTTCCATAAAATGAAGGCCAAAATATATATCATAAGATACCTAACAAAAAGTGAAAACAGAGCTGCTCAATTCTATTTTTCTTCTGTTTTCTTTGTCAGAGATAATATTACATTGGAAATTAAAAAAAAAACTAATAGGAATAGTATCCAAGATAAAATTTGTAAGCCTCTCAGAGTACTTGTCTACTACTGATGAATTCAAATCATTTGCTTCAGATTAGACATTCTTGAGTACTTAACAAAATAGTAATTATAATTTCTGAGGACTTCCATTGTAATATCTAACTAACCATGGAGAACAAGAGAAAATTGACAGAAACAGTGTCTGCAACTATAAATCCACCTTTGACTTCAATTCCTAGAAAAATTATAGACTGGATAATCAAAGTAATGATCAGTGAACATCTAGAAAAAGATTACTGATTCTAAAGAGCCAGGATCATCATCATGGGTTATGCCAAATTAACCATATTTCCTTTTTTTCCCATAGGTTTACCAATCTGATAGGACTAAAGGTATAGAAATCATTGTCTAGATCATAGTTAAGTTAAAATCCTTGCTATAAAGTATCCCGTGCTACTCAGATGAGAAAGATGGAGAGATATGAATGGATAATAACATAAGGATGGATTCAGAATTTGGGGAATAGATGTACTCAAAGATTGTTAAGGACTCAATGTCAACTTTAGTATGGGATATAATAGAAAGAATCTTGAAATAGAATAAAAAGACTTAGATTTGCATTGTGCCTCTTCCAGGTAAGGTTATATCCTCAGGCCTTAGTTTGCTCATCTATAAAATGAAATAACTTCCCATGTCCCTTCCAAAGCTAAAAAATTTTAAATTCTATGCTAAAACTGTCAAGATCTCTTCTTAGTTGTTGCTTCAGTTATTTCAGTCATGTCCAACTCTTTGTGACCCCATTTGGGGCTTTCTTGACAAAGATCTTGGAGTAGCTGGCCATTTTTCTTTTTCAGCTCATTTTACAGAGGAGGAACTAAGACCACACAGGCAAGATTTGAGCTCAAAAAAAAAATCTTCCTGATTTGAGGTCTGGAAGTCTATCCATTGCATCATCTACCTGCCTATGATCCTTTGAATAAAACAAAAAAATTTTGCTTGATCCTAGACTGTTGAAGATTTCTATCAAGGCTCAAAGATATAGATATCATGCTTATAAAATTTTCAGATGAAATAAAGTTGTAAAGGATTGTTAATACATTACAGAACAGAGACAGGACTCAAAAAGAACTTTGTAATCTAATAAGATAAATTCAATAGAAATAAATGTTCATTGTCTTAGATTTGGGTTCAAAAAAATCACTTTCACAATTACAGGATAGAGGAAAAATAATACAGAAGAAATAGTTTCGTACAAAAAAGATCTGGGAGTTTGAGGAGACATGACTTCAAGATAAGTCAGCAATGTAATACCAGCCCAAAATAGGTGATATGGTTTGGTTTATTGAAAAAGTTACTTCCTGTTATAGGAGATAGTAATCCAATTGTACTATGATCTTCTCAGACTACTCCAAGAATACTCCAAAATTTACATATATTTTTATCATATTTAACATAGATTACTTGCCATCTAGGATAAGGATGGGGGGACAGGGGAGGCAGAAATTGGAACACAAGGTTTTGCAAGAAGCGATGGTGGAAAATTATCCTTGTATATATTTTGAAAATAAAAAGCTTCAATAAAAATAAAATAAAAAGTTATACAGATGATACTTAAAAAAGAATATTAAATTCAATTCTGGGCACCACAATTTGAGAAGGACATAATAAACTGGAGGGAATCTAATGAGAGGTAATAAGAATGATGACAAGAATGATTTTTAGTTCTTGCCATATGAGGATCAATTGCAGGATCTGGGAAGATTTAGCTGGGGGAAATCTTAAATAGCTGTGTTTGAGTCTTTCATGGGCTATCATACAAAGGAAGAATTAGACTTATTTTAGTTGCCACCAGTGAGAAGAATTAGGAGTTATGGATATAAATTTCAGAGAGGCAAACTTGGACTTTGATGTAAAACAAACAAAACCTTCATCTTAATTACAGCTATTCCAAAGTAGAATGTACTTGCCTTGGGGAAAAGTGCGCTCCCCATCTTTGGAAGCTGGTTGGATGACATGCATTTTAGATTTCACATATAGGTCACATGTTTGAAAGGATCCTCTTCTAGTAAAAGATGATTGACAAAGTCTCTTCCATTTTTTTCTTTTACTAGTTACTATCAGGGAAAATGGCAAATTTAATAAGGAAGCTAATGCTCAAAAATCCATTTGATCATCCTTAAGATAACTCAGAGATTGAGTCAAATATGTGTAATATTTAGATGTTATGTTTTCATCAGTATAAGATGATTGATGCAAGGGTAATAGCATGCTAAATGGGCAAAGGATTTCAGAGTAACTATGGAGACTATTTACCAGTTGTCCGTGTTCCTTCATAAGCACTGCCTTCTTCCTTCCTGACTCATACCTTCTCAGGCTATGTATAAAACAGGGAAATATTTTAATGTATTGGTTTACAAGGCTTTCTCTGTTACCTTCTGCCAGGCTTCAGGCTATCAGAATTGAGAAAACAGAGATAATTATCTTGTGGCTGGCAGATAATTGGGCAATTAATAAATTCTTTTTGATGATAATATAAAGAGCCTGGAAGCAAGATTTGCTGTAGATAATGAAGAATACTTCCTGTACATTATTGACCCAAGCATTAGGACCCATTATTCATTAGCTATTACCTAGTGGCATATATATGGCTGCCTTCAGTGAACATTAAATAACAATTTAATAGAGATAATCATCTAAATCAATTAATAAGATATTCCATAAATGTTTCTATTTAGCTGTTGCAGCCTTTTGCAATTGTTTTTATTAGTGTTCCAGTAAAAACCTCTTTATAGTTTTCCTTATATTATCTGTGTAATAAAAACAGTATTTTCTTTTATGCCGATTCATTCATCCAGTAGGTGATATATACATATATATATATATATATACATATATATATATATATAATTTGGCCATAAGCATTACACATGTATTTGTATATAGCATATGAAAGGTATCCCTAAAGTCTTAGCATAGTTTTAATAGCGAAAATAATAGCTAGTTTTAATAACTAAAAATTAATTAAGGGACATTTTGCATAAACACTGATGTAAACAAATAAACAATATAGAGTCTTTCCTGGAGGTAATATGGATATGAAGCTCCTGATACATTTTTAAATAGCACACACTTGGAGCTATTTCTCCAGTTATAAGGAATCTTCAAGGGTCTGAGAAGACTGCTTAGGTCATCAATCAACATCTATCCACAACTAACTCCATTAAAATTTGTCTCCAGAGTTTACAATTTTAGGCCTTTTCTCTCAGGCTCATTGACCTGTTCTTTTGGGGTTTTCAGATGTTAGAGAAGACATAAGGGCAAAGATCAAGATCTTGTGAGAGGAGAGAGGATTCAGATGAAATGTGATTATTCTGGGATGAAAATTTAATGGTCTTTCTTAGACTTAGAATAGAGGGAGGGAGAGAAAATAGGTTTGAAGAAGAATAAATATCTTTCCCAATCCTCATTTTCTGCCTGGGAAGCAACCAATAAATAGAAGAATGTTTCATGTATAGGGAGGGATTTTAATGTATTAGCAGTATTATTGTTGAATTGTGTTGTTTGCAACTCAACAGAATGTCCTTTCTTCTCATAAAGGACAATGACACATTCCCAATATTAAACCATCCAAACCATCCCATCCCATCCTTCTTGCAACAGATAAGATTTATTTATGAGAAAGTTAGCCAGAGTTAAAGTTTGTAGCTATAGAATAGTTTTCTTCTCATGAAGTTCATTTTCATTGGACTATATAATAATAATAATAAGTTTTTTAGTGTTTTAATATTATCAAGGTACTTTGCATATATTATACAAAATTATAATTATTTAAATATCTAATAATATATAAACTATAATTATAGAAATTATGCATATATTATGAAGATCCCACTGGATCTTCACAAAAACTCTGAAGAAGATGATGTCACCCCCTTGCTACAGGTGAAAAAAAAAAGGCCCAAGGAAATGTAACAAATGTTGGTATTATTCTTGAGCCCAAGTCCAGGATGCTATGCCATACTACCTCTATAAATGAATCTCATATTTTTAAGCTTGCATCTCATTAGTCCTACATGCTAATCAATTGTGCTAACAGCTCAAATTGGGAAAAATGAGGTATCTATGCAAGGTCTGGTTTGACCTCTGGAAGCTGCATAGAGAGGGATTCTTTATTCTTCATTGCTGAAGGTTGAAAGTAAAATGCCTTTCAAGTTTTCCTTTTAAATGTATGGAGCAGTGATTTTTAAAGCTTCCTCAATCCATCTTCTTACAACATAGGATTTGCATAGTTCCTTGGAAGGAGAACTCAGCTGTTTGTGATTTAGGGATTTAAATTGGTTTTTAATTTACAAGAAAAAATCCTTTTGGCCTTTGAGTATGGGATCTCTTTAAAAATACTGCTTTACTTGGTGAATTACTCTCCGAGACTACTATGCATTTGGTTAAAGACTTTCAGGATTTCCCCATAACTCTGTGAAGTCTGTAATAGCTACACTAACTCCTAAATCTCCCTCTGACTAGTATGTCACTATCCATTCTCATTTAGCAGATATGCTCAGGATTTATTCTCTGCTCTGAAATTTTCTTCAACTCTAAATTTCTTCCACACAGAGCTTCAATTGTTCTCATGCATTAATGCTCATTTAACTGGAGAACATTCCCTAAAATACCAACAACACTCTTCCCCAAATCCAGGTGAAAGCTTCTGTTCCAAAGCCTGCAGATCAATTGGAATGACTGCATTCTGAGTAACTTCCAATTTGGATTCCTAGAATGATAGAATCTTACATCTAGAAGAAATCTTTTCTTCAAATTTTTACTTATTTTATTCTGAACTTGAGAAATAGAGCAAACATTTCCATAACAGTAAATTTTTTAAAAAGGTGATTGCACATGAAACTGCAAATCTATTATGTACAACTTACTATTCCTTTTAAATATATAATAAAATTGATGTCATTTCTTCTCCCTCCTTTTTTTTCTTCTCTCCTCCTGACATCTTGAGATAGCTACCATTACACACAAATATTTATATATTTCTATGGATATATATGTGTGTGTGAAATCATTCTATATGTAATCCTATTTATCAGTTCTGTCTCTAGGCCCAGATAAGAATCTTCAATGTCATCTACTCCACTTTCCTTCCTGGTGCTAAAATTAGTAAAAACCCTGATAGTTATCTTCTTCTTAATTGCTTTACATGTGGATAACTCTCCCTAATTTTAGATTTCTACTTAAATTGAGTGAAAACTGCCTGTCTGTAACTTGCACACACCTATTCCCTTTCCATATACTAGCATCTTAGATACTTGAATTTAGCCATCACATTCCCTAGATAAGACAACTAAGTGACACAATGGATAGAACTCCTGACTTAAAATATGGAAGACCTAAATTCAAATCTAGTCTTAGCTGACTCATCTAAACTTGCTTTCCAAAGCTCCCACATCTATAAAATGAGTTGAAGAAGGAAATGAAAGTCATTCAATATTTTTGACAAGAAAAGCCCAAAAGAGATCATAAAACATGAGACACAATTGAAAAATGTTTCAAGAGCAATTTAACATTCCCTCTAAGTCTTTTTTTCTTCAGGATTAAGATCACTATTTCCTTATATAAAGTGGTATATGTTATGCTGTTTTTGCCCACTTAGATTATATATGTCACCACGGGTCTGTCTAAATGTAGCTTTCAAAGAGGCAAGGAGTGTATATCTTCCCCCAACACTCTCCAAGGGAGACTTGATTCCTGCAAAGAGGGAAAGCCAGTAGTTGATACCAGAAGCTGAACACTGCTGTCCTCAGAGGAAGAAGGCACAGGGCTAGAATTATACTTCTAAAGAATTAGATCCATATATATAGGTTAATCTGGAGGAAACAATTTTCAGGTCTTAGGCTAAACTCCTGACTGCTACTCTTGAATGAGAATAAAAGGATCCAAGATATATCTAAAGTCTGATCTTTGACCTGCCAGATGCCTGTTCCACAATGAACACACATTCTTCAAGGTTAAGTTCAAGTGGGACATCTAGGTGATACAATAGATAGGGTTCTGCACTTGGAATCAGGAAAACTTTTTTTTTCTTTTTCTCTTTTTAAAATTCATTTCAAAATTAAATACAAACAAAATTTTTTCCATGTATACAGCACAATACATAAAAAAGGATTAAATAACAAACCAAGGTTCCATTTTGCCTGTTTACTTAAAAGAAAATGCATTGCTTTCAAAACCACACTACTTTTCTATGCTTCCTTCTGAGTTTTCTTTTTTCTTCCTTCCCCTCCACCCTTCACTAGAGAAGAATTTGACATACATATGTATGCATGTGTGCATGTATGTGTATATGTATATAAAAACATATGTGTATATGTAATATCATGCTTTAGATACGTCTATTTATTAGTTTTTTTCCTCCAGAGATTATCTTCTTTCATGGATCCCTTGAAGTTTTGATTTGAATATTTAACTCGTAACCCTTGTTTCTGTTCTTTTACATATTAACTTTCCCTCCTAGTTTTCTGTCTTCCAAATATTTGATAAACACCACTTCTCTGCCTTTATCCAAATGCATAAATTTATTCAATAGGGGAGGGAAAGAACAGAGTCTAGTGGTATGTCTTTTGAAACTCTATCTAGGATAACAGCAACTTATTAATGAACAGATTTAAAATGGAGTTGCCCCATTTTTACAGTTAAAGATTCTGATTAAGGTCTCATTTCCAAAATATATAGAGAACTGACTCTAATTTATAAGAAATCAAGCCATTCTCCAATTGATATTGTCAAAGGATATGAACAATTTTCAGATGATGAAATTGAAACTATTTTCACTCATATGAAAGAGTGTTCCAAATCACTACTGATCAGAGAAATGGAAATTAAGACAACTTTGAGATACCACTACACACCTGTCAGATTGGTTAAGATGACAGGAACAAATAATGATGAATGTTGTAAGGGATGTGGGAAAACTGGGACACACTGATGCATTGTTGGTGGAGTTGTGAACAAATCCAACCATTCTGGAGAGCAATCTGGAATTATGCCCAAAAAGTTATTGAACTGTGCATACCCTTTGATCCAGCTAGGCTTATATCCCAAAGAAATACTAAAGGAGGGAAAGGGACCTGTATGTGCCAAAATGTTTGTGGCAGCCCTTTTTGTAGTGGCTAGAAACTGGAAAATGAATGGATGCCCCTCAATTGGAGAATGGTTGGGTAAATTATGGTATGTGAATGTTATGGAATATTATTGTTCTGTAAGAAATGATCAGCAGAATGAATACAGAGAGGCTTGGAGAGACTTACATGAACTGATGCTGAGTGAAATGAGAAGAACCAGGAGATCATTATACACTTCAACAACAATACTGTATGAGGATGTATTCTGATGGAAGTGGATATCTTCAACAAAGAGAAGATCTAATTCAGTTTCAATTGATAAGTGATGGACAGAATCAGCTACACTCAGAGAAGGAACACTGGGAAATGAGTGTAAACTGTTTGCATTTTTGTTTTTCTTCCTAGATTATTGTTACCTTCTGAATCCAATTCTTCCTGTGCAACAAAAAAAAACTTCAGTTCTGCACACACATATATTGTATCTAGGAATATACTATAACATATTTAATACATATGGGAATGCCTGCCATCTAGGGGAGGGGGGGAGGGAAGCAGGGGAAAATTTGGAACAGAAGTAAGTGCAAGGGATAATGTTGTAAAAAATTACCCATGCATATGTACTGTCAAAAAAAAGTTATAATTATAAAATTAATTTTTAAAATAATAAAAATTAAAAATAAAATAATAAAATAAAATGGAGTTGCCCCACCAAGTAAAACAAAATTCACCTAGGTATGTCATTATCTAGTCCTCATTTCCATATTATGTTTATAAGAATGCCATGAAAGGAAAGGGAGTAAGTTTTTATAAAGTACCTACTATCTCTCAGACACTGTGCTTAAGAACTTTTATAAGTGTTATCTCATTTAATCCTCACAACAGCCTTGCAAGGAATGTACTATTTTTATCCTCATTTTTCAGTTGAAGAAAATGAGGCAGGGGCAGTTAATTGGTGTCGTGGATAGAGAGCCATCCCTAAAGTTAGGAGGACCTGAGTTCAAATGTGGCCTCAGACATTTAACACTTCTTGGCTATGTGACCCTGGACAAGTCACTTAATCCCAATTGCAAAAGAAAAGAAAAGAAGAGAGAAGAAAAGAGACTAAGGCAAACAGGTTAAATGACTTGCCCAGGGTCACACAGCTAGTAAGTGTCTAAGTCCACATTTTAACTCAGGTCTTCCTGACATTATCAGGCCCACTGCTATGTGCACTATGCCTGCAGAAACTGCTGTATGAGTTATTTTATCAAATGTTTTGCTGAAACCAATGTACATCATGCTCTCTGGCATTTCTCTTATCAAGCAATCTTGTTTTAAAAGCCAAAAGACATTGATTTGCCATGATGTTTTAGTAAATCCATTTTTATTCCCAATAATTGTGTCTTTTATAATAATGGCTACATATCTTCGATGATTCATTCTAGAATGCTGCTAAGTATCAGCATTAAACTTGAAGGATTATTCTGGGACACATTTTTCCTCCAATTTTTAAAAAATGCTACATTGTCCCATTCCTAGTTTCCCAAGAGTTTTATGCTTCTCTGTGATTTCTCAAAGATCACTGAGGGTTTTGTTAAAATCATTTCTATAAATTTTTTTTAGTATCTTGAAGTATAATTTGTCTGAGCCTAGAGACCTAAAATAATTTTAAACAGTTAAGTGTTTTCTAATTATCTTTTCACATGTTTTAGGTTTCAATTCCCTCATAACCACAGTTGTTTTTCTCTCACTTTAAAGATCATTCATTTTACTGAAAAAAAATAAAAATAAAAAAATAAAACCAGGGGCAAAATAGACATTGAGTAATTCTGCTTTCCCTTTGTCAGCTATTAAAATTACCACTTTCCCTGTGCTGCAAGCCTTTTCCTTCCTTCTTCTTGATCTGAACTTAGGGGATTTTTTAAAAGACCTTTTAATTCTTAAGAATTTTCCTCAAACCTCAGCTGATTGTGGGAATTGGCCTTCCTTAATACTCTTAAGAGGATGGTGCAATTCTTTCATATTTATGTGGTTCTGAGCACTTCCTTTCAACTCTTGTCAATGTTTCTTTTTCAATCTGAGCTCTTCAAAGGGCTCCCTGTGCAACTGCATTAATTATTTTCATTTCCTTATCTTATTCTTCATTAGGATCTGCCTGATAACACAATCATGATTTTATCTTTTAGAGCTTCTATATAATATTGTATACATGGAACAAACAATCCTGCCATGTCATGCCAGATTCTGGCTGTGGACAAGCTAAGAATAATCCTTGTCTAGAGAAGTTAGGATTTTAATTGAGTAAAAGGCAAATATGAACAGGAAAGCCAGTCTGACTTAGTACTAAGGTGTCTGGGAAATACTAAAATCTAAATTGGCTAAAAAAAGGAAAACAAATAAGCTGGTTGACAAAGTAAGCACTCAAAGTTTTGAATCAACATTCAAGTAGCTAAAATTCATGAAGAACCAGGAGGTTTGATTGTCTGGTTCAACTTAGTATCACAAAACTTTGGTCCTTTTGATTTGCATATATATATATATATATATATATATATATATATATATATATATATATATATATATATATATATATACATACATATACATATACACATACATATACATATATGTATATATGTATGTATGTATATATATATGTATGTTTGTATGTATATCACTTATATGTTAGCATGGGTTAACATAGGGAAATGTATATGACTCATACTGAGTCTCTAGCTCATGCTGAGCTAGAGACCTCTTATACAATCTTTCCCATTAGCATTTCTCTCTGGTATACAAGACTATGGCTTTTATGAGAAGACCTATATAATTTCAAGGCATCTTGTTTTGCACTGGTTCCATGCCCTCTCCTCAAGCCCATACTTTTGCCTATTTACTAGGTGCTGGAAGTAATGCTTTGCCTTTGGGAGACAAGGGTCTTCTTCCTGCCCATTAATAATAGTGGATAAGGACTTAGCAGGTCTAATTTGGTTACAACATGGATGGAAATGGAGGGAAGATCATAACTCCATCCAGTAGGAATTCTGATCAATTATTTGAATAATGGTGAAGAATACTCATCTCTGTTCCACAGTTTTGGGGATGGTCTATTGGGCAGCTTAGTGGGTCTGTGGATAGAGTGCCAGGCCTGGAATCAGGAAAATTCATCTTCCTGAGTTCATATGTGGTTGCAGACACTTATGAACTCTGTGAGCGTGGGCAAATTACTTAACTCTGTTTGCCTCGGTTCATCTCTGTAAAATTATTTGGAGATGAAAATGGCAAACCATTCTAATATTTTTTATCAAGAAAGCCCGAATGGGCTCACAAAGAGTAGGATAAGACAGAAATGACCAAACAACAATTGATGTGGAAGTCACCATAAGAGAATATGCTGATTGCAGTCTTGGTAAACCCCGCCATTGGAATGTTACTTTGGCTGAATATAAGATACATTACACATTCTTTTGGGCAGATTCCAATCAAATCAACGAGAATGTTTTGTGCTTACTATATGATAAATGCTAGAGATACAAAGATACATATTGAACAGTCCCTCCCTTCAAGGTCTTTATATTCTAAGGGGGAAAACACAATGCACACATTTAAGTAGATACAAAATATAAGCAAAATAATTCATTCTCATTTCCAGGGCACTGAAGGGAAAGGGCACTAACTAGCAAGAGGAAAAGGTTTGTAAAGAGTGTAGATTCTGAACTCATTTTGGAGGAAAAAAGGGATTCTTCAAGATGCTTCAGTTTATATTTAGACAATATCAGTTGTTTCTCTAGAAGTAGATAGGAAATTTCATCATGAATCCTTTGAGATTATCTTGGATGATTGTATTGCTTAAAATGGCTACATCATTCATAGTTCTTTGTTGTACAATATTGCTGTTACTGTACACAATGTTCTTCTGGTTCTGCTCACTTCACTTTGCATCAATTCATGTAAGTCTTTCCAAGTTTTTCTGAAATCAGCCCGATCATCATGTCTTATGGCACAATAATATTCATCACAATTACATACCACAATTTGTTCAATCATTACCCAACTTATGGTTTGAATGATTCTTAATTGTCAACCTTTAAAGTTTATATTTAGTCCTAGATGCACAGGTCTAATCATTGCATTGTTCAACAAGAGAATGACATGGTCACACTTATATTCCAGGAATATTATGGAGGTAATTGCATGGAGGAAAAATTGGAGAGACTGAAGATTGAAAATAGAGAGATAAATTAAAAGGCTATTGTAATAGCCTAGATGAGAGGGAATGAGTCCCTAAACTAGGATGATAATTTTTTTTTTATTATATATATATATATATATATATATATATTTTATAATATTATCCCTTGTATTCATTTTTCCAATTTACCCCCCCTCCCTCTATTCCCTCCCCCCGACGACAGGCAATACCATACATTTTACATGTGTTACAATATAGTCTAGGTACAATACATGTGTGCGAATATCACTTTCTTGTTGCACAATAAACATTAGAATCCGAAGGTACATGCAACCTGGGCAGACAGATATTAGTGCTAACAATTTTCATTCCCCTCCCAGTGTTTCTTCTCTGGGTGCAGCTACCTCTGTCCATCATTGATCAACTGGAAGTGAGTTGGATCTTCTTTATGTTGAAGATTTCCACTTCCATCAGAATACATCCTCATACAGCATTGTTGTTGAAGTGTACAGTGATCTTCTGGTTCTGCTCATTTCACTCAGCATCAGTTGATTTAAGTCTCTCCAGGCCTCTCTATATTCCTCCTGCTGGTCATTTCTTACCGAGCAATAATATTCCATAACCTTCATATACCACAATTTACCCAACCATTCTCCAACTGATGGACATCCATTCATCCTCCAGTTTCTAGCTACAACAAAAAGAGCTGCCACAAACATTTTGGCACATATATGTCTCTTTCCGCTCTTTAGTATTTCTTTGGGATATAATCCCAGTAGTAGCGCTGCTGGGTCAAAGGGTATGCACAGTTTGATAACTTTTTGGGCATAATTCCAGATTGCTCTCCAGAATGGCTGGATTCTTTCACAACTCCACCAGCAATGTATTAGTGTCCCAGTTTCCCCACATCCCCTCCAACATTTGTCATTATTTGTTCCTGTCATCTTAGCCAATCTGACAGGTGTGTAGTGGTATCTCAGAGTGGTCTTAATTTGCATTTCTCTGATCAGTAGTGATTTGGAACACTCTTTCATGTGAGTGGATATAGTTTCAATTTCTTCCTCTGAGAATTGTCTGTTCATATCCTTTGACCATTTATCAATTGGAGAATGGTTCGGTTTCTTATAAATTTGGGTCAGTTCTCTATATATTTTGGAAATGAGACCTTTGTCAGAACCTTTGTTTTTAAAAATATTTTCCCAATTTGTTACTTCCCTTCTAATCTTGTTTGCATTAGTATTATTTGTACAGAAACTTTTTAGTTTGATGTAATCAAAATCTTCTATTTTGTGATCAATAATGATCTCTAGTTCTCCTCTGGTCATAAATTCCTTCCTCCTCCACAAGTCTGAGAGGTAGATTATCCTCTGTTCCTCTAATCTATTTATTATCTCCCTCTTTATGCCTAAATCATGTACCCATTTTGATCTTATCTTGGTATATGGTGTTAAGTGTGGATCCATATCTAATTTCTGCCATACTAATTTCCAGTTTTCCCAACAGTTTTTTCCGAATAATGAATTTTTATCCCTAATGTTGGAATCTTTGGGTTTGTCAAAGATTAGATTGCTATAGATGTACCCTTTTTTGTCCTTTGTATCTAATCTGTTCCACTGATCTACCGGTCTATTTCGTAGCCAATACCAAATGGTTTTGGTGACTGCTACTATATAATATAGCTTTAGATCAGGTACACTTAGACCACCTTCCTCTGAGTTTTTTTTCATTAGTTCCCTTGCAATTCTTGACCTTTTATTCTTCCATATGAATTTTGTTGTTATTTTTTCTAGGTCATTAAAATAGTTTCTTGGGAGTCTGATTGGTATAGCACTAAATAAATAGATTAGTTTGGGGAGTATTGTCATCTTTATTATATTCGCTCGGCCTATCCAAGAGCACTGAATGTCTTTCCAATTATTTAAATCTGATTTTATTTTTGTGGCAAGTGTTTTGTAATTTTTCTCATATAATTCCTGACTTTTCTTTGGTAGATGGATTCCCAAATATTTTATACTCTCAACATTTGTTTGGAATGGAATTTCTCTTTGTATCTCTTGCTGTTGCATTTTGTTAGTGATATATAAAAATGCCGAGGATTTATGTGGATTTATTTTGTATCCTGCCACTTTGCTGAAATTTTGAATTATTTCTAGTAGTTTTTTAGCAGAGTCTTTGGGGTTCTCTAAGTATACCATCATGTCATCTGCAAAAAGTGATAGTTTGATTTCCTCATTTCCTACTCTAATTCCTTGAATCTCTTTCTCGGCTCTTATTGCCGAGGCTAGCGTTTCTAGTACTATATTGAATAGTAATGGTGATAGTGGGCAACCTTGTTTCACTCCTGATCTTACTGGGAAAGGTTGCAGTTTATTTCTATTGCATATTATGCTTACTGACGGTCTTAAATATATACTCCTGATTATTCTAAGGAATAATCCATTTATTCCTATACTCTCAAGAGTTTTTAGTAGGAATGGATGTTGGATTTTGTCAAATGCTTTTTCTGCATCTATTGAGATGATCATATGGTTCTTATTAATTTGATTATTAATATGGTCAATTATATTAATAGTTTTCCTAATATTAAACCAGCCCTGCATTCCTGGAATAAATCCTACTTGATCATAGTGTATTATCTTGGAGATGATTTTCTGAAGTCTTTTTGCTAATATCTTATTTAAGATTTTAGCATCAATATTCATTAAGGAGATTGGTCTATAATTTTCTTTCTCAGTTTTCGATCTACCAGGTTTAGGTATCAGTACCATGTCTGTGTCATAAAAGGAGTTTGGTAGGACTCCTTCATCCCCTATTTTTTCAAATAATTTATATAACATTGGGGCTAATTGTTCTTTAAATGTTTGGTAGAATTCACATGTGAATCCATCTGGCCCTGGGGATTTTTTCCTGGGGAGTTGATTAATAGCTTGTTCTATTTCTTTTTCTGAAATGGGACTATTTAAGCAATTTATCTCCTCCTCTGTTAATCTAGGGAGCCTATATTTTTGGAGAAAGTCATCCATTTCACTTAAGTTATCAAATTTATTGGCATAAAGTTGGGCAAAGTAACTCCTTATTATTTCTCTAATTTCCTCTTCATTGGTGGAAAGATCCCCCTTTTCATTTGTAAGACTATCAATTTGATTTTCCTCTTTCTTTTTTTTGATCAAATTTACCAAAGGTTTATCTATTTTATTGGCTTTTTCATAAAACCAACTCTTGGTTTTATTTATTAATTCAATAGTTTTTTTACTTTCAATTTTATTGATTTCTCCTTTTAATTTTTGTATTTCGAGTTTAATTTTTGGTTGGGGGTTTATAATTTGGTCTTTTTCTAGCCTTTTAAGTTGTAAGCCCAATTCGTTAATCTTCTCTTTCTCAATTTTCTTCAAATAAGCCTCTAAAGATATAAAATTTCCCCTTATTACTGCTTTAGCTGCATCCCAAAGATTTTGATATGATGTCTCATCATTATCATTATCTTGGGTGAAATTGTTAATTGTTTCTATAATTTGCTCTTTCACCCAGTCATTCTTTAAGATGAGATTATTCAGTTTCCAATTACTTTTTGGTCTATTTACCCCTAACTTTTTACTGAATGTAGCTTTTATTGCATTGTGATCTGAGAAGAAGGCATTTATTATTTCTGCCTTCCTACATTTAATTTTGAGATCTTTATGTCCTAATATATGGTCAATTTTTGTATAGGATCCATGAACTGCTGAGAAGAAAGTATATTCCTTCCTATTGCCATTCAGTTTTCTCCAAAGGTCTATCATACCTAGTTTTTCTAATGTTCTATTTACTTTTTTAATTTCTTTCTTGTTTGTTTTGTGGTTTGATTTGTCTAAATCTGAGAGTGCTAGGTTGAGATCTCCCACTATTATAGTTTTACTGTCTATTTCTTCTTGCAGTTCTCTTAACTTTTCCTTTAGAAAGTTAGATGCTATACCACTTGGTGCATATATGTTTAGTATTGATATGGCTTCATTATTTATGCTACCTTTCAGCAGGATATAGTTTCCTTCCTTATCTTTTTTAACGAGATCTACTTCTGCTTTTGCTTGATCTGAGATAAGGATAGCTACCCCTGCTTTTTTGGCTTTACCTGAAGCATAATAAGCTCTGTTCCAACCTTTTACCTTTACTCTGTATGTATCTCCCTGCTTTAAGTGTGTTTCCTGTAGACAACATATTGTAGGGTTCTGCTTTTTGATCCAATCTGCTATCCGTCTCCGTTTGATGGGATCGTTCATCCCATTTACATTTACAGTTAAAATTACTAATTCTGTATTTCCTGCCATCGTATTATCCCCAGATTATACTTTTTTCCCTTGACCCCCCTGATCCCCCTCCCTGATATTTAATTTACAAACCCCCCTTGTGACGCGCAACCCTCCCTCTTTTTTTTTTTTTTTTTTTTTTAGGATCCCTCCCCCCTCCCTCCAAGTCCCTTCACTTATTCTCCTTTTCCTTTCCCCTTTTCCTCTCCCCCCTTTTAATGAGGTGAGAGAAAATTCTCTGAAAAACAAATATGTTAATTATTTACTCTTTGAGCCTCTTCTGATGAGAGTAAGATTCACACAATGATTCTCCCCCTCACTAAGTTCCCTCAGATATGGTGTATTTTCTATGTCTCTTCCTGGGATGTAGTTTCCCTCTTTTTATCACTCCTTCCCCTTTTTCTGAACCGACCTCCTTCCCTTTACCACACCCCCCTTTTTTTCTTTTATATCAGTAAAATCAAATTATAGGATGATAATTTATTTAGTAAAAAGAATGGGACACAGAGAAGCATAAGAGACATTGTGGGAGTAAATCAATAAGGTTTACCAACTGAATGAACATCTGAAGTGAGGAATCCATGGTGGCTCCAAGATTTTGAATGTAGGTGACTAGAAGGATGGTGGTATGATATAGGAAAGTTAGGAAGTGGGTTGTAGAATGGGGCAGGAAGAGATAATGACCTGTTTTGGATATATTGAGTTTGAGATAACTATAGTATATACATTTGGGAGGTGGGGGTGGAGTTAAGATGGCAGAGAATAAACAGGTCTTTGTCTGAGCTCTTTTTGGCTTCTCTTAGATCAACACCAAATGAAACTTTTGAATGGATTTTGAAGTGACAGAACACTCAAGTATTTGGGGTGTAACAAATTTCCAGCAGAAGATATTTTGGAAGAACTTCAGGAAAGGTCTGTCTCAATTGGGCAGTGGCAGGGAGGAGAGTTGCAGGTCAGTGCAGGCATAGCAGTTCAATGTAGTGAAGGAAGATCCAGAGAGGAGAGGCTTCTGCATGCTGGGGGAATCTAATGGGAGGCTCATAGTCAAAATACAGCAGCATTTGCTACCCTGTCCTGGTTCAGAAGCCAGCAGATCAGCAGATTAGCTGTGGGATCTTCAGTGCAACCACAGAAGGCAAATAGTGAGCCCCTGACTCCTAATATAATGTGATTTGGCCACACCCACCCAGCTCAGGAAAGGACCCAGCAGCACCAACCCTACAGTAGCAAGAATTTGCTTATACCTGTAAAGGAAGCTTGGGACAATCTCCCCTTCACCCTAAGAGTAGATCTCAACTTTTAAAATTAGCAAAAAAGCAAAAAGAGCTCTTTTATAGATTCAGAAATAAACAGATCTCAAACTCTGAGGAAACTACACGCAAAAAACTTCCAGATGAAGTCTCAAAGAGTGCTATAAATTGGTCTCCATTTCACAAGGCTCTCTTGGAAGAATTTTAAAAGAATATTGAAAGAGAAAAGAAAATGGGGAAAAGAAATGAGAGCTCTGGAAAAGGAAACACAGAAATTATCTGAAGAGAATCACTCTTTTAAAAATAGTTTTGACAAAATGGAAAACAAAATCAACTCCTTGAAAAACAGAATTTCGGAAATGGAAAAATAACCCAATGAACAAAACAACATATTTAAAAGTTGAATTGGCTGAATACAAAAGGAGATAAGCTAACTAAAGAAAATAATCCACTAAAAATTAAAATTGAACAAATGGAAGTAAATGATTCAATGAAACATCAAGAATAAGTCAAACAAAAAAAAAAAAAAAATGAAAAACTAGAGGAAATATCTCACTGGAAAACAGCTAGCCTAGAAAATAGATCCAGGAGAGACAATCTAAGAATTATTGGACTCCCTGAAAACCAAGATTAAAGAAAAAATAGCCTAGACAACATATTTCAAGAAATCTTCAAGGAACATTGCCCTGACATCCTAGAACCAGAGGGTAAAATAGTCATTGAAAGAATCCACCCTCGCTGTACCAGATCTAAAACTATATTATAAAGTAGTGATCACCAAAACCATTTCATATTGGCTAAGAAATAGACTAGTTGATCAGTGGAATAGGTTAGGTTCGCAGGACAAAGTAGTTAATAACTTTAATAATCTAGTGTTTGACAAACCCACAAACCCCAGATTTTGGGATAAGAATTCACTGTTTGACAAAAACTGCTGGGAAAATTGCAAATTAGTATGGCAGAAACTAGGCATTGTCCCACACTTAACAGTATACACCAAGATAAGTTCAAAATGGGTTCATGATCTAGGCATAAAGAATGAGATTATAAATAAATTAGAAGAAGAATATAGGATAGTTTACCTCTCTGACCTATGGAGGACGAAGGAATTTGTGACTAAAGAAGAACTAGATATCATTATTGATCACAAGATAGAAAATTTTGATTATATCAAATTTAAAAGCTTTTGTACAAACAAAACTAATTCAGACAAGATTAGAAGGGAAACAGTAAACTAGGAAAACATTTTTACAATCAAAGGTTCTGATAAAGGCCTCATTTCCAAAATATATAGAGAATTGACCCTAATTTACAAGAAATCAAGCCATTCTCCAATTGATAAGTGGTCAAAAGATATGAACAGACAATTTTCAGATGAAGAAATTGAAATTATTACAGTCATATGAAAAGATGCTCTAAGTCATTATTAATCAGAGAAACGCAAATTAAGACAACTCTGAAATACCATTACATACCTGTCAGATTGGCTAGAATGACAGGAAAAGAGAATGCTGAATGTTGGAGGGGATGTGGGAAAACTGGGACACTGATACAATGTTGGTGGAATTGTGAATACATCCTGCCAATCTAGAAAGCAATTTAGAACTTTGCTCAAAAAGTTATCAAACTGTGCATACCTTTTGATCCAGCAGTGTTACTACTGGCCTTATATCCCAAAGAGATTTTAAAGAAGGGAAAAGGACCTGTATGTGCAAGAATGTTTGTGGCAGCCCTCTTTGTAGTGGCCAGAAACTGGAAACTGAGTGGATACCCATCAATTGGAGAATGGCTGAATAAATTGTGGTATATGAATATTATGGAATATTATTGTTCTGTAAGAAATGTCCAGCAGGATGATTTCAGGAAGGCCTGGAGAGACTTACATGAACTGATGTTGAGTGAAATGAGCAGAACCAGGAGATCATTATATACTTCAACATACTATATGATGATCAATTCTGGTGGACATGGCTCTCTTCAATAATGAGATAAACCAAATCAGTTCCATTTGTTCAATAATGAATAGAACCAGCTCCACCCAGTGAAAGAACTCTGGGAAATGAGTGTGAACCACTACATAGTATTTCCAATCCCTCTGTTTTTGTCTGCTTTCATTTTTTATTTCTTTCTCAGGTTAATTTTATCTTTTTCAAAGTTCAATTCTTCTTGTACAGCAAAATAACTATGGATATGTATAGATATATTGTATTTAACATATACTTTAACATAAAAAAAATCTACCAATCACCTCCTAAAAGAGACTCGAAAATGAAAACTCCAAGGAATATTATAGCTAAATAGTATACACAATTGGAAATATTCAAAAGGCATGATATATGACTAATGGTCAGAAGAAATGTAAGAGAGCCATCAGAACTAAGAAATCTAATAACTGGGTATCCAATGCTCTTAGAGTCACACAGAGCTTGATCTCAAAAATCTCAAAAATTTTCCCCAATGTTAAGGTAAAGCATAGAGAGAGAGAGAATGAGAGAGTGCCTATATTTGACCTTCATCACTAAATGAGGTCAGTGCTTGGACATTTGTTTACAGGAATTAAACTTGATAAACTTGAGTGTGTAATCACCTTTTTATATTCTTATTATAATGATTACAACAGCTTCCCAATTCATCTCAGAAAATTTGTTGTTGCTATTCAGTCCTTTCAGTAATGTCTTGACTCTTCATAACTATATTTAAGATTTTCTCAATACTAGAATAGTTTGCATTTCCTTCTTCCATCATTTTGCAGATAAGGAAACTGATGCAAATGTAATTAAGTGATTTGCCCACTGTTACATATTTAATAAGTATCTGAGATCAATTTGAATTCATCAAGATAGGTTTTTTTTTTTTTTTTTGATTCCAGGCCCTGGAGCTCTACCCATTGCACCACCTAGCTGCCTTTCTTAGAAAATGCTACTTCAGTTATTAAACCTATAACACTCTGTGAGGGCCACCAGTCCTTTGAATATATAAATTTGTAGCTTTCAGTCAAGGAGTTCTGGTACTCAGCAATCATCAAAACCTAGTATTATTTCTAGGCTCTTAACTCCACTGTTCCTGGTCTGTACTGAGAGATATTTCTATCTCTACTTAATCAAGTCCTGTCTTATACCTCTCCTCTTCCTCTTTGTTCATCCATCGTAAATACTACTACCCACCTACTTCTCAGTTCTCTCAGTCCCTCAACCATAACCACTGAGGACATCAGTTGGTCAAGCCTATTCTACTATGAAATAACTAGTTTCAGGGATTCATCCTCTTGTGGAGGACAAGGGATTATTCATAATACAAGTAATAGGGAACTTTGTTTAATTCCATTAAGCAAGTAGTCCTCAATCATTTAAAATACATTTTTGTCCTTATACCATCTTTATTTTAAACATATTCTCTACTTTTCCATGATCCTTACCTTATAAAACATAAAAATGACCACCACACTACCACTATCACTCTTCCAGAAAATTAAGGAAAGGGAAGCAGTTCACCAAAATTACCAACACATCAAATGAGTTTGAAGGTATATGTAGTATTTCATACCCACTGTCTGCAAAGAAATGATGGAAATAGATATTCTCATCTATTCTTCTCGGACAACTTGATTGTTAAAATTACATAGCATTCAGTTTCAAGCAGTTTTGTTCTTTTTGTTTATAGTATTATAGAATTGGTAAATTATTTTTCTTGTTCCACTAACTTTACTTTGCATTATTTTATGTAAATTTTTCATACTTCTCTGAATTCTTCATATTTATCATTTCTTTAAATATAGGGCCTAGAGTCAGGAGGATCTAAATTCAGATCTTACTGCAGACACTTACTATGAAATTCCAAGCAAGTCCCTAGTTGTCTGTTTGCCTCAACTTACTCATCTGTAAAATGAGGATAACAAAAAAACCTATCTCTCAGACATGATGTGTTTTGGGTTTTTGTTGTTGTTGTTGTTGTTGTTGTTGTTGTTGTTTTTGGTTTGGTCTTTCTGCTATTTTTTTCTGAAGGTAGAACTTCCTGGAAGGGGAATAATATATTTAGAAATGAAAGCAATATGATTATTGTGAGGATCAAGAGATAATGTTTGTAAAGTGTTTAGCATAGTGCCTGGCACACATTAGGTGCGATATAGGTGCTAATGGCTATTATTGTTATCATTATTACATCATTCTACCTTGCTGACAAACTGGAAGATGGCCACTAACTTTTATTAGAATCACAGAATATCAGAGCTGGAAGAGGCCACAGAGGCGATTCACTTCTTTTGTTATACATATAAAGAACCTGAAGGACTTAATGTCACACAATGTTAGCTTGTGATAGAAGCAGGAATTTCTACCCAAGTGACCTGACTCCTATTCCAGGACTTTTTCCAATGCAGAGTTCCCTCAGTTATTAATAATAAGCCCAGACATAATAATCATAAGCAAGTTGATTCCCTCTCTCCAACACAAAGAATAAAGATTCCCAGGACAGGTGAATACTATACAATCCTCTAAACATCCCCCATCTCCACTTTCACTTTACTCTACCTAAGGGTGCAAACCCCTACATCTCAGAACTGAAGGAAAAAATGTTTTATGTTTTTCTTTTAAGAGGGCCAGGAGAGGAAAGAAGGACCATGTTGACAAGCCACCAAAATGTATGTCAATCTTTCCTCAGTGTGTGCCTTTTAAGGGCAGCTCTCTCTCAGAGATGCTTAAAAGCCCATTTTTCCTCTCCTGCTGGGAATCTGAGACATGCTCCACACCAAGAGGAGCTTTCAGCTACTTTCTTGGTTGGTTTCCGGCCTGTTGCTTTCTTTATTCAGTAGATTTATTTTATTCACTGATGGTTCCTCCATCTTCCCCAGCTCCAAGGACTCATTCACTGGATTAGCAGACCTTTCCCAAATCACCAGATTCTTTACTAGTCACTCTCCACAAGGACTTCTGGGATCCTCTGGGGCTGGGCCAATAGACTCTAGGAAAAGAGAATTCCAGCCTCCAGATCACAAGACTCATCAGTCATGGGTACAGATGAATAAAAGTTCTCCCACACCTCATATGGTCACAAAAATTCTGTGAGAAACTAATGCATTCAAAATCCTTAAAGAAAATTTGTCCCAAAATGCCTTTCACTGATCTTAGCATGTAGGCAGGAATTCCTGCCTGCAATCATTGGAATCTGTCATTGAATTTGATGGTATAAAGGGAGATGGACAGGCAGAGAGCATGATAGAGCTGAAAGGGATCTCAGAGTAATTGATCTCAGATCAACTATGGCTTGAAAAGGAATCCTTTACACATGTAACCTAAATTTGTCAATCAAGAACTTTGAGTTTTAGTCCTGACTTTGCAATTATCATCAGGAAATTATTTAATTTCTATTTATCTCTGTGAGGATAATAATTACATAGTTGGCTCCTGATAAATACTTGCTGATGGATGGATGGATAGATGAATTGATCATCTTCTCCTTAAAATAATATGATGACAAACCACTCTTCTAGACTGTGAATTCCTTCTGGGAAGAAATTACTTTAATTTTCATTTTTGTATCTCTATTCCAAATTCCTAAGTGGAGTTTCTTAAATACAGTTGATTTTTAATAAATCTTAAATGGGATGGAAATCCTTACATGGAAATTGACTGGGAACCAGAAGGGTTAGTGAAGGAAGTATGTGAGTTTGAAGCAGTCACAGCCTGTCTGGCTTTGTTTCCTTAATTTATAAGATAAGATGATCGAACTAGATCAGTAGTTCTTAACCTGAGGTTCATAAGGCAATTGCCAGGAGTTTTACAACTTGGATTTTTTTTAAGTCTTTATTTTTACTAACTTCCACACAGAATTTAGCATTTCCTTCCATAGTATTAGCAGTTTGTTCATTGTTTATCCTTTTTCTAAGAGGATCAATGATTTGAATTGGATTTAAGTGAGGCACAGTTGCATAAGGTAATCAGCTTCACTTTCTTTTCCAGAGTCATCCAAGTCCAATGATAAAACAAAGTCAGGATGACTGGCAATGGCCTAGGATGCAGTGGATGACCTTGGTGTCTTTGATGATAAACAATTCTAAGTACTCCACAGCACCCACTTCCATCTCTTTTATGGCCATTGGAGCAAATTGATCCCATCCAGTCTGGCCCTGTCACTTCCGGCCAAGATGGCGGCGTGGAGGCAGACAGCTGCTTGAGCTCCTCGTTTTCTCTCAGAACTTACTTCATGACAAGCCTCTGACTTAATGCTTGACCCAGAAAGAAATCCACAAATTATCACCAAGAGAAGACATCCTTGAAAGTCGCCAGAAAAGGTCTGTGTTTGTTCGGGGGAGGGTCAATCAGACTGGGCGCAGACTGAGGGCAGACAGCCAGAGCAAGACAGGCAGCTCACACAGCTCAGACCGGAGGGGGAGGGGTGTGATCTCTGCAGTTTCTGTGAAAGGGCTTTTGCCCCAGTGTGGATGCTCCGTCTTGGCAGCAAGCCAGGAGCGGTGGAGAGGGTGTAAACACTGGAGGTGAAGATTAAAACCCCAGAAAGCCAGCGTCTCTCAGAGCCCGGCCACCCCCAACCCCCACCTGGACTGACTCGGTGCGTTCTCAGAGCCTCAGAGCGCAGACTCAGTACAGTCATTGCTGTTCTGTTAGTGGCTCTCTGCTGCCCTACCCCCAGTCTGTAGAGGAAGCCCATTAATACCATCCAGCCATATCCCCCGCAAAACAGACCAATTGTTTCTCTTGTCAGTTTGTTTTCTTTGATTCCTACTCTGACAAAATGAACAAAAAATTCAAAAGGGCTCTAACCATTGACAGCTTCTGTGTGGAGAGGGAGCAGACTTCAAATGCTGAGGAGACTAGGAACAGTCTGGCCCTGTCAAAGCAACCATAGTTGATAATGAACTAAAAGTTAGGTACAATAGCCTTCCACTGCCTAACTTTTTAAATTGATAATTTTGTATGGCTGGTCAATGATGTTATAAATAGTCAAATAGCTATTGGCAGAAAAAAGGTTCCCCACTCCTTTTCTAAAAAAATAAAACAATTGTTTCTATTATGTTTTGAAGGATTCAGTGTATATAACCCCTGTCTACAATAAGAGAGATAAAAACAAGGTGTTTTTAAGGGGTTTATATGTGTTAATCTTATTTATTAGAAGAAATCCCCTCTGGACTGTACCTCCCAGAAACCTATAAAGAATGATGATGTCACTCTGACTAGGTAGGCAATTTTCAAAATATTGAACCTCTTGCCTATTATAAGCTCTATTTCTTGTCTCACATTGGGAAATCATCCTCTCTTTTAAAAATATCATAAAGAAGGAGTATCCACCCAGTTAGAACAGGCATTGGGTGATTTCATCAAATTGTAGACCAATAGTGATGAAAGTAAGCATTGGGGGGAGGGGTAGAGTTCTGAAGAAAATTTCCTGTTGAGAGCAAGGACAGAACATGGAGTCTATCCATGAAAACATACACACTTATTTATAAAAAAGGTACATGTGTTAGTGAGTTGGAAGATGATAAGGGAGTGCCTTATCAATTTGATGAGTTCCAAAATCAACCTGACGAGATTATAAAGAAAAAGCCATTTTGGAAACATCTAAGAGTCTTCTCCTCTTAGTCATATCCACTGTACCATACTGATAGACCACAGAGAACTCCTGATGATTAACAGACTAAGTCTCAGGGGACAGGTGTTTTCCTGCCTTCTTTGTAGCCTGAAACCTGGTGATATGGACAGTGCTCCTAAGTCCCAACTTCCTATAAAGAAAAGGGAAAATTTTTAATCTCTTAGACAATATAGTCCTAGAATATGACCTTTTAACAAAAACAGATTTCTTGGGTAGCATCAAATTTGATAGAAGTCTCATGATTAGTCCCAAGTTTGAAATTCCCAAATTCAAAGATTAAAGAATTAGATTTCTATAGAGAAAAAGATCCAATATGTTCCTTGGGGAAGATGGGGGGAGAGGAATCCATGTAGTTTTTGCCCAGTATCCTACTTGGAAAACAAAGCCAGAGAGATGCTTGAACAGAGACAATACAGGTCTAATGTAAAGAGGATTCAATAATAGCACATTGTATGTTTACTGTTGGCAGGGAGTCCAAACCACAGGGTGGTGCTGTGAGTCTTGGAGAGAGAGTGTATTAAGAGTAATGATTTTGCTGTGTGAAGGATAGACTTGTATGGCACAGCTTTGAGAAGAAAGTTTTTGCTTATCAACTTAGTTGATGTCTGGGTATATCTGTTCCTTCCTGTGGCCTGATGACATTTCAAATAAATAGATATATACATACACATTTACAAACACATATTCACATGTAAACATATGCATACATGTATGTATGGAGATACATACATGTCCTATATGCATGTACATTACAAGCATGTGCGTGTACATGTGTATGTATGCATGTATGTACATGCCTATTTTATCTCATTTGAGTTCTAGGATAATCCTATGAATATAAGGATAAAACAGCATAAAAAAAAAAATCAGGTCCCAAACATGAATATAAAATAGAGTAGCTCCTAGCTCACAAACACACCTGCAACTAGTATGCCTATGTATCTGTTTTTAAAAGGTGCTATATAATAATATGTTACCAAAAGTAAAATGCTGATATGAGCTGAGATGTTAGGAACTCAGACCTTTCAAATGGATTTGTATACAGAAATCAGGCTTTTAAATACCGTAATCTTAAGTGTTCAATGAGGATATTTAGTCCTTGTATTTCAAATTAGGATTAAAAGAATATTTTGCTATAAAGTGTATGGTATTCTAAAATCTAGAAAAAAAAAAAAACAACTTCCTATTGGATGAGGAAGAAATTCAAAGTAACACATTTAGATCAATAGAAGTCTGCATAAGGAAGTAATACTTGAATTGGACCTCAAAGTATGAATTGCACTGACAAAATTTAGAGTAGCTTATTATTTTTAATCTAAATTTTATTGATATTTTTGTTTTTATATCTGCTAGACTTTTCCCAAGTCTCTTCCCCTTCCCTCTAACACAAAGCCATTGATATAGCAGATATTTTTAAAGAAGAGGAAGCAAAAAAAAAAAAAAAATCCAAAAAATACTCAAAACATTGAAAAAGTCTGATATTAGGTGCAATGTTCTACACTCATGAATACACACAAATGCACACATACACACACTTACGTCAACAAAGGAGTAGGAGAAGGTATTTTCTCATATTTCTTCATAGGGGTTAAGCTTGTTTTTCATTATTTCACAACATTAATTTTTGATTTTTTTAAGCAATCTGGTTGTTCTAAGGAAATAAAATTAATTGCTTTTATTTTGCTTTGGAGAAGTCAACATGGTATAATTAGTGAAAAGAGCTCTGGCCTTCAAGTTAGAAGACCTGAATTTAAATTCCAGCATTGCCTTTGACACTCTGTAACTTTGAAGAAGTAATTCCCAAGGTTGAGCTTTAGTTTTCCTGACCATTAGGAGAATAACATAGGATAGCTCTGTAGTTGCTATGAATATCAAATAAAGCAATGCATATGGAAACTCAATAAAACATTTATTACATGTCTATTATTATTTGAGAGACAATATACTGGGTTCTGGGAACCTTCTCCCTACCCTCAAGTAGCTTATATTCAACATGTATCCAAATAAATAAATAAATAAAAATTTATTATAAACCTTTGTGGAGGAAGAATGCTAATGACCAAAAGAATCAGAAGGAGGCACCTAAGTAATGCTTTGAAGGAAATTAGGGATTTTAAGAGATGGAGATAAGGAGAAAGAAACTTCTGGATAGGAGAGACCACTTGAATGAAGACACATAGGCAGAAAATGAAATGGCACATATGAAAAACAGTCAACAGGCAGTTTGACTGGAATGAAATTATGTGAAAGGAAATAATATGAAATAAAACTGGAATGATGGATGGGATTCCAGATGGTGATGGACTTTAAATGGTAAACTAAATTTTATTCATATGAGAAGCAATAGGGAGCCACTGAAAACATCTCAGTGGAGGGGAAGGAGGAGAAGACATGAGCAATGTCAGTGCACTAAGTAATATGAGATATTAGTAAACCAGAATTCAATAAATGCTAACTTATGCCAGAAGTGCAGACACATTGTTGAACCAAATGCTTTTTCTTAATCCTCCTTCTGAGGACAGTGCACTCTGAATAGCTTAATAATAATACCACCATTACAACCATTGAAGGGCCAAGACTGATGAAATCTGATGAGTTTTACCCCTCCTGCTTTCCTTAGTGTCAGACATCTTGGCAGTTCCTAGAGTGAAGAAGAATGCCTACATTCATAACCTCGTGGACCATCTGAGGGACACAGTCAATCAGAGAAGGTGGGAGCAGGACACATTTGTTTTGACAGTACCCTGAGACATTCTGACAGCAACAGTTCCTCCCTCCATGGGTGTGTGTATAGTATTGAATCCTGACAGCCAGCCCCCATGGCAGGATGATTAACAACTCCTTCAGCCAGACCCCCATCATGGTAAAATGTGTACCAATTAATCAAATGTAAGTGCTCTTTGCTGAAATGTTCATCTGTATCGAATGGGTTCTAACATTCATCGAAGATGCTGCATAGAAGGTCTAACCTTTCCCCAGGAATCTTCTGGAGCAGCTTCTCATTTGTATACGAAACACACTGGTAAAAAGGACAACGGACCATAATTTAGCCAAGGTTGCCTCTCAAGCTAGTTTTGCTGTCTTGATTGGGAGGGAGAGTCAGCATCAAAAAAAAAAAAAAGACTTCAAAATGAGACTGTGAAGATTAGCATTTACCAAGGGAAGTGTACCTTAAGGAGAGAAGGTAGACATATTTACCCTGAAATAATTCGCTGCCTCAGTCAAGAGTACAAGAGCAGGAAATAATTAAAGCTTTAAGTTTTGCAAAACCTTATATATATATATATATTACCTCATTTAATCTTCATAGCAACCTGTGAAGTAGGTGCCATTGTTATCATCCCCATTTTACATTTGGGGAAGTTGAGTCCATGAAAGATTAAGTGTTTTGCTCAGAGTCACACAGTTAAGAAGTACCTGGGGGAGGATTCAAGTCTTCCTGGCTCAAAGTCCATTTCTTCATCCATGTGTCATCTGACTTTCTCCTCAGAACAATGGCCTGTGGATTGGTAAAATGTAAGAACAGAGAAGGAGCATGGGATTAGGGCCTAGGAGACTTGGGATCTAGTATTGATTCTGCCATTAACTATATCTGTGACCAGGGAATATAGTTTAACTCCTCTGGGTGTCAATGTCCTGGTTGGTATTGAATAAAAATAAAAATACTCCTATACACACACACACACACACACACACACACACACACACACACACACACACACATACATACACACCCTTATAAGACTATAACAAAATTTGAGATAATGTATAGGAAAGTGTTTTCTCCCAGGAGAGAAAGTAAGCTCCCTGAGAGAGATTAAATCCTGTTTTGTTTCATATTCCCTTTAATTAGCCTGGTAGTAAATGCTTGTTGATTGATGCTCATTGATTTAGGAAGCTGAAAAGCATTATTCAAGTGTGTGATCATCTGAGAAAAGAACAATGGGTGGTTAAAAATGAGAGGGTTGAACTAGTTGATCCCTGAGGTCCCATCCACTGAATATTTTGTGATTTTTATTCTTTGTCTTTATGTAAAATGTAAATCTGTAAAAGGGAAGAGGGGCTGCTGGCCTGAATGGAATGTCAGGCTGTGGGAATCTGAGCCAGATGAATTAATGCTTCCTTCTTTATTTCCCATTTATCTGATCTAGATGAATCTTTGCATATTTTCATTGTTGGGGGGGAACCTCTAAACCAAACTAATGGCCTAAAGGGGAGCAAATCTTAACTGGCAGCTTCCTTGTTCCGATTTCTTCTTTTCAAATTATCTTTGACCACAACAATAAAGGGACTAAGGATGCTGCAAAAATTCAGAGAAAGATATGTCACAGGGATTCAGAGGTATATTCTATCAACTTCATCCTTGGTCATGGAATTTCAGATCTAGGATAGTTGTGAGATTACTCATTCATTCAAATGTCTACATTTTACAAATGAGGAAATCAAGGCCCTGAGCCAATGAGTTATATGTCCAAGGTAATATGATTAGTCACAAAGCTAAGACTAGATCCTAGAACTTAGATCTCCCTGCATTTAGCCTAATATTGTTTCCATTGTCTCATTTATATTCAGGGCAAGAAACATGAAACACCCCATAGAGAAGAAAATGGGGCAGGATAGGTCTTAAGAGGAGGCAGCTAGAAGGGCAGGACCAGGGCAACAGAGAGAGAAGAGTATAGCATCTAATAAGCTTCCTATTAATTACAGTTAATTAATTACATTTGCTAACTGATGTTACCCTTAGATCCTTCCTCACTGTCCAAGGAATGAAAGTGCTGTGAGCATCCTCTCAATTTTGGTGCTATAGAGCAAAGCTTCAGTTATCCTGCCTTTCTTATGAGGAAATCTGTCTTCTCCATTGCATGTTACCAACCACTAGGTCACAGAAAATATCCTGAAGTTTCCATAGCAACAGCAAACAGTGTGGATCAAAGGAACAAAACTTTCTTTTCATTTCTGATATGCAACATTTGTTGATTGATTTACCAATTATTTAGTGCAGTTATCAATCACCAAACATTTATTAAATATATTCTGTGTGCCAGGCCCTATATAGGAAGACCTGAATTCAAATCCTGTGAAATCTGAGTTAGCTCCTTGTTTACCTCAGGATCAACCAGAGTCAGGATCAGCAAAAGTCCTTGGTCTTTAGGGGGAGAAGTAAAGGAGATGGACGAAACTCACCACCAATCTCCCTTCCCCTCTTTCTCCCACAGAGTGACTCTGGCTTTTCTTACTCTGCCCCCTAATCCCTCCTATGATTATCTGTATACACCAAAAGATGGAGCCAGCACAGAATAGTGAGAAGGGCCATTTTCCAAGCATATGCTAATAGAGTATTGTCCAATGGGTAATTAGCCTTAAGTGCTTGGTTGTCTGATTCCAGTTCACCTATTCAGAGTTTCAGACCTTTATAAAATCCTATCTCAGATGCTAGCTAACCACCTATATGACCCCACAAGTCACTTAATTTCTATCTGCCTCACCTGTAAAATAAGTATATAATAAATAACAAGCAATTATATAAATTTATATATAAAATATATATATATAAATAATAAACAAATAAAAAAATAAAAAGTAAAAAATAAACAGGCATGTTGTAAGAATAAAATTAATTAAAATGTGTAAGCCATTTTGCAAAACTTAAAAGTACTGTATACAATCAGCTACAGCCAGAGAAGGAACGCTGGGAAATGAGTGTGAACGGTTTACATTTTTGTTTTTCTTCTCAGGTTATTTTTACCTTCTGAATCCAATTCTTCCTGTGCAACAAGAGAACTGTTCGGTTCTGCACACACACATTGTATTTAAGATACACTTTAACATATTTAACATGTATAAGACTGCTTACCATCTAGGGGTGGGGATGGAGGGAAGGAAGGGAAAAGTCAAAGCAGAAGTGAGTGCAAGGGATAATGTAAAAAATTACCCATGCATATGTACTGTCAATAAAAAGTTATAATAAAAATTTTTAAAGTGCTGTATAAATGTTAGTTATTATTATTATTACTAGGACCTTTGGGTGCCAAAATGTAAATACAATAAAGGAAGCAATTCCTATTCTCAGAGAGCTTACATTTTAACAGAGGAAACAAAAAGATTCTATACATAAATCCCGTACAGAATAAATACATATAAATGAAAAGTAGTTAAATACTAAGTAGTTTGTGAGTCAGTAAATAGAATAAAAAAAGGCTTCATGTAGAAGATGGTACTTGAGTTACATCTTGAAGAGAGAAATCCTATGAGAAGTAGAGGAGGATTAAGGGATAAATAATATAATCAAGAAGACAGGTGTTCAAATTCTACCTCTGATAGTTATTAACTGTATGATAATTAGTCCCTCTGAGCTTCAGTTTTCTGACATGCAAATGGGGAACAATAAAAATACAATCTTTCAGGTTATTTCAAGGATCAAATTAAATAATGTATGTAGAGAACTTTGCAAACCTTAACATGCTCTATAAATATAATTTTATTCAACTAAGAGCTTCAGAACAATCAAGCTGAGGTGACCCTATGATCTACCCATCAGGATTTCTGCATCTAATGGGGGTTAAAGTGGAGAATAAATAACAAAGTAAATAGGAAGAATAAATAGAATAAATATTGTTGGAGAGCATTACCTTCCCATCAGCTTCAAAACTCAAATTTCCTTTAATAATCTGTTATTGATATTTCACAAGTATATTTATTTAAACCAGACTTGAACTAGGATCTTTTTGTAGAGCCTATATTCTCACTAGGAGTAATGATTATCTTGTTTGCCCTCAAGTCATGCTTCCTTTTATTTCCTATAAACAGAACTTAATTCTTAAGTTTTGTTCCTGATAAATATCAAACTCTCCTATTTGCATCATATATTCAAGCTTTGTTCCTTTTCATTCTCACCTATTCACAGTTTTTCTTTTTTCATACCTTGGTTGTTCCATACATAATTTCAGAAGAATTTCAAAGATCATTACAAATCAAAACAAAAATCATTACAAACAAAGGGGATAATGAGATATCAGTATTCTACTTCACAATCAGAATTAGATCTTCATGAAGTCCCTATAACATTCATCCATGTCCCTGGAGTCAATGTCTGCCCTTCTGTCCACTACCACCACTAGCCTGCCTACAATACTACAGTCCTCATTTACACAGCAGACAAATCAGCCCAAGCTCTCATTGTCATCAAAAATACAGCTGTGGAGCCTGATCTCACTCAGTCATCCATATCATCACTTATTCAACAGGTATTTAACCAATACCTAGTCTGTGCCCAATACTATTGGAGGTTCCTCATTTAGGTATTTTGTTGTTATTGAGTCATTTTTCAGTAATGTCTGACTCTTTGTGACATCTTTTGGGGTTTTTTTGATAAAGATACTGGAGTGGATTGCCATTTCCTTCTCCACCTCATTTAACAGAAGAAAAAACTGAGGTAACAGGTGACTTGTCCAGGATTACACAGGTGTGTGAGGCCAGATTGCCATTTTGTTTTTCAACTCATTAGACAGATGAAAAAACTGTGGCAAATGGGGAGTCACATAGCTAATAAGTTTCTGAGGACAGATTTGAACTCAAAAAGTCTTTCTGACTCCAGATGTGGCAATCTATCTGCTGTACCAGCTAGCTGCCCATGAAGGAATATAAGACTGTATATGTGTGTGTCTATATCTATATCTATCTATCTTGTTTACACACTCACACACACACACACACACACACACACACACACACACACACAAAACCCAGGTTACCAGTCAGAACAGAATTTGGAGTGATGTGCAATTATAGAACTGTCCTGGGATGTGACATATATCCCTGTATCTTATAAAAGAATGTAAGAATAGCACATAATAAAGTATTGCTATGTCTTCTGAAACTCAAGTAGTTTGGATATTGTTGAGGGAGAGAAATAAGCATGGGAACATTTGGGACACTACTCTGCCTATCTATTCCTAAGCCACAGTTGGAAGTGTCCTTATACCCAATATTTTCTGTATAATTTTATATTTTTCATTATTAGATCTCCTTACATCTAGAAAAATGTTTATATGCCATGCTACCTTCCTTTCTTCAATCAGAGCTGCAATTAATAAGTTCATATTCAAAGTAAGTGATATAAAGCACCTTGGAGAGGGAAAAGCAGGACTGGGTTAGTCTAGGAAAGAGCAAGATGTCAGGGCAGAGGCAGGGTGAGGAGAGAGGAAGTGCACACCTGGTAGCTTACTATTTTAATTAATTATACTCAGATTAAATTATAATTTATAAATGCTCATTTCTGAGGCTCCAATAGAATGATGTCTTGAAAAGCTTTTGAATGAATTCTTGAGCATGGGAAGAGGCTCCTGAGGGAACTGTAGAAAAATCATAATCCAAGGATGAATTAGTGGATGTGCATGGCAGAAGAGAACCTAGGCAAGAGTATGACACCTAGGCTTACTTCCACAGACAATACAAAGAAATAGTCAAAAGTAAAATAGTTTAGATGATCTTTAAGGTCCCTTTGTAGCTCAATACTTCCATGAATTAAATTTTTCCAGTTCTATTTTGTAAGAAAATGCATTCTTAAAAGAGTTGAATAATTATGTGGTCTCTGCCACAGGGCTCAGCAGTGATATTGCTATGTGTTCTGTGAGAAAGAGGGAAAAAATGAATTCTAGACTTTGTAAGAGAGAAAACTGGACATGTGCCAAAAATATAACTCCAAGATCTACAACTATAAAAAGACTGAAACCAGTAGCCTACTGCAATAAATCAAGCTTCAGAATGCCAGAAGCAATGAAAAGAACTTCTGGAATGGATATGGACCCAAAGAATGTCTTCCTGTCCCCAAAGCCTCCAGTTCCTTTCCCCCTAAAACTGCATCTTAGAATAGGAGAACCATGCCCAGTTTTCCTTGTTCATTCTTCCTAGTATAGTTATTATATATTACAGAAAACTTTAATAAAAGTGGAGATACTCCTGTAAAGAGGGAATGGATTATAGGTTTCCCCCCAGAAAGAAGGACGTTGCCAGTAGGCTAACACAACGCTTTAAAATTTGTAAATGTTTTAAAAACAATATCTCATTTAATGTGGGAAATATCCCCCAGAGTTCCTTGGGAGGAGGGTTCTGAGCACAAGTAGATTTCCATCTTTTTTTTTTTTTTTTTTTGGTATCTAACTTTTTTATAACTCCAACTTACCCTGTGAGTTAGTCTTAAGAAATACAATTTAATCAACTTCTCTCCAATAGAAAAAAACATGGTAAGGCCTACTTTCAGAAAAATTTCTTCAGGCACTCCTATTTTCCATCCAGAAATGGATTTCCATGGATTTCCATCTCAAATCCATGATAATAAGAAAAATTATTATTACATGCTTATTAATAATTAAAAATACTAGCAATAGCTAGCAGTCATACAATGCTTTAAGGTTTTTTTTAAACCTTAAAGTGTTTTTATATTTATTTTTTCATTTGATCTTAAACCAGTCCTGTAAGGTAGTTGCTTTAATTGTCACACTCATTTACAGATGAGAAAATTGAAACTGAAAAAAGTTAGGTGACTTGCCCAGAATCACATAACCAATGTCATTGGCAGGATTTTAGCTCAGGCTCTTCTTAAGACAAGTAGATGGCACAGTATATAGAGTAATAGTCCTGAAATCAGGAAGACCTTGAGTTCTCACCTTCCCTTAAACACTAGCTATATGAGCAAATCATTAAATTTTCTTAGCCTCTGTTTTCTTATCTGTAAAATAGAGATAATAGTATCTATCTCAAAGGGTTGTTATGAAAGTCATATAAGCTAATATATGTCAAAGTATTTTTAAGCTTTAAAGGATTTTGTAAATGCTAACTATAATTATAATTATTCCTGAGTCCAACTCCTTCACTAGCCATTACATTACCTAGCTGCCTAATTGTGTCACTCCTTTGGGCTCTCCCTTCTCCCAATAGTCTCTTTTTGTGAATTACTTATAGCAGAATGTTTCTGGAAAATAGTTTTGGAAAAGTCTGGGGGAAGAGTAAATCTGCACAATTCTATGATTAGATCCTTTCTGAAAAATGAGAAGATATCTCTTCCTCTCTCCATCATGAGAATATAGGATCTTAATGAAGCAGTTGCTGTTGTTGTTTGTCTTTTCTCTTTTTTTTTTCCCCTGAGGCTGGGGTTAAGTGACTTGCCCAGGGTCACACAGTTAGGAAGTGTTAAGTGTCTGAGACCAGATTTGAACTGGGGTCCTCCTGAATTCAAGACTGGTGCTCTATCCACTATTCCACCTAGCTGCCCCCAGTCTTTTATTTTCTAAGAGAACCAATGACATCATGGAGTGATGTCTTGACTTGCACATGAATTGAATTTAGGTGAGGTAGAGTTGCATAGTTATCAGTCTCACTCTCTTGTCCAGAGTCATTAAAGTCCAGTGGTAAAATAAAAGTCAAAATAGCCCAGAATGTAGTAGATTTGTTACCTGTGCATCTTCAATGTCAATGACCAAGCTGTAATCACTCCTTCAGTCACTTCATGGCCATTGTTGCTACAGGAAAAAAGTATTATGAAGAAGAAGCTGATGGCATTGAAGACCCATTTTAACTTTCTAATTTTGCCAAAGGTTTGCCCTGACTAAAGATATCAAAAGATCACTATAGCAGGCTAAGGAAATATATTAGAGAACACTGGTCTGAGAGACAACAAATAGATTTTCCTGCACAAAGGAGAATAATGCTTTTAATTTCTTCTCTGTTGAAATGCAGGTATAAAATACTTAGAAGAAGTTGCTAAGTAAAACTGAGGAGGAGGCCAGAAGGAATGACATAGTTTGGGGGCAGTAGTGTTAAAATTAAAAGCTTTGAACAATGGGTTCCCCCAAAATGGAATCTCATGGCAAAACTCATCCTGATAGAGCTTCCCTAACCTTGTCCTCAAAGAGTGAGTTGAGAGAAGATAAACACATAATGATCCCGGATTTTTATAGAAAGGAAAATAGGTAGAAGCAATGGTAATACTTGTCATTTATATAGCACTTAAATCTTTTTTTTTCCTTTCCTGAAACTATTCTTTTTTTTTTAATTATAGCTTTTTATTGACAGCATATATGCATGAGTGATATTTTACAACATTGTCCCTTGCATGCACTTCTGTTCCAACTTTTCCCTTCCCTCCCTCCACTCCCTTCCCTAGATGGCAGGCAGTCTCATACATGTTAAACATGTTAAAGTATATCCTAGATACAATATAATTATGCAGATCCGTACAGTTCTCTTGTTGCACAAGAAGAATTGGATTCAGAAGGTAAAAATAACCTGGGAAGAAAAACAAAAATGCAAACAGTTTACACTCATTTCCCAATGATCCTTCTCTGGGTGTAACTGATTCTGTTCATCATTGATCAATTGGAACTGAATTAGATCTTCTCTTTGTGGAAGATATCCACTTCCATCAGAATACATCTTCATACAGTATTGTTGTTGAAGTGTATAATGATCTCCTAGTTCTTCTCATTTCCCTCAGCATCAGTTCATGCAAGTCTCTCCAAGCCTCTCTGTATTCATCCTGCTGATCATTTCTTACGGAGCAATAATATTCCACAACATTCATATGCCACAATTTACCCAACCATTCTCCAATTGATGGGCATCCGTTCATTTTCCAGTTTCTAGCCACTTCAAAAAGGGCTGCCAAAAATATTTTGGCACATACAGGTCCCTTTCTCTTCTTTAATATCTCTTTGGGATATTTGCCCAAGCAGTAACATTAGCACTTAAATCTTTGTAATGCACTTTACAGATAGTATCTCCTTTTATCCTCAGGACAACCCTACAAGATAGGTACTATTATTATCCCCATTTATAGATAAGGAAACTGAAACATGAAGAGATTATATGATTTGTTGAGGATCACACAATTAATTAATATAAGACCAGATTTGAATTTAAATTTTCCTGACACCAGGTCCAGTGCCTTATCCACTGAGCCACTTAGCTTCTCTAGTAAGGAGAGACTTCATAAAGAAGACCTCATGGGACTAGAAATCAACCAGCTCTCAGAGAAACCAAATTACTATATTTCTTTAATTGAATATTCCAG